>NW_009607855.1:112092-128047 GCF_000690535.1 Cariama cristata
CAGACAGGATCTTGAGATGCTCTCCTGAAGGAAAGCTTATAAACCCATCGATGTGGGGCTCCAGAAGCCAACATGCTATCCGGGAGCTCCCATGGGAGGACTGTTGGGACTGAGATTTATTTAGACCTTGCTACATGGATCCTCATGATTGTCAACTGGAAGGGAAATTCCCAGCTGGAAGAGCAGCTTTGGTAGTGGGATGATTGTCCCATGTTTGGAATCTGTAAACCTACAGGGGGGTCTTCCCTCAGCTCTGCTCTGCAAGGTTTGACTTAGTGCAAGCTGCACGGACACGCTCCCTCACCACGTTCGGCAGGGATGGGATTGGACAATTAAACGGTGATTTGGCAAATAGTTTATTTGCTAAAAAATGTGATTTTTCATCCCGTTAAAGTTCAATATTGAGGTTTAACTTGCAACATAAAGTTGGTTGAAAGAGATTTTATTATCTGGACTTGCACTGCCAGAAGGCAAGGGACAGTCCTCTTTCACCCACACATCTAGGAAGCCAGAGAGCCAAGGTCAGGGGATTTGAGCCCCATTTCCCTGGCACTTCCCTTCATTCTTCAACTACAAAACCCACATAGCAGGGCTTATTCATTCCACACAAGCAAAGACAATAGTTACTGCATTAGTGAGCTTCAAACACAAACCAGGACCTACCCCACCTCTTACCCTAGGAGGTATTTCTGCTCTTACTCACAGCTGGATAAAGGGCAGCAGTTGTATCTCATACACTTCCAGACGTTGCTTCAGTTGTCCCAGGCCTGCAATGCTCCAGAGACCCTTTGGTAGGAGTCAGGACCGGCGAAGGATGTGATTTCTGTGCCAGTGCAGCATCAGACCCACCCCAATGAGCCCTGGAACATCTCCAAGCCATGTCTCATGCCACACAAGCTGGTGTTCTTCATTTCCTACTGCACTGTCACAGTCCCTCCCCAGCCTGGAAAAAGCACCAGCCAAGGACAACTTGTCTCTGGGTCCAGACGGGGGGCACAGGCTGAGTCTGCAACCAAGACAAAGAGTCCTGGAGAGGGGAGAGGAACATGCAACGCATGCAGAGAAGCATCAAGTCCCCAAAGGGAACAAAGCAGCAGCTCCACATCTTGCCTGGTTCTGTTTCCCTTTCCTCTCCAATGTTCAGTCTTTTGCCCAGAAACAGGTGGGACCATGCACTCTTTTGCCCTTCTTTACTGGACAGATAGACAGAACACTGGAGGATCTAAAAACTGCTGTAACATGACCATAGTCTAGAAGAACATCTTTGCCTCCAACCAGCAAAGGCAAAACCGGCTAATCAGACCCACCATCCTTCACCATCATCCTGCTCCGGATGAGGGCTCAGGGCTAGAGCTACAGAGTTGTAGCTCAACACATTTGAAGCTGGGAGGGGAATCACCCCATCTTTTTGTCCACCTCTTAGACAAACTCTTCAAGCACACTCACGAAGGGAAAAGGTTTGCTGAAAACCAGAAAGAATGAGTAGAAAACCAACAAATTCCAGAGGACTTAAAGGAAAACAAGGAAAGGGTGTGAGGGTGGCAGTGATGGGTTTCACTAAGTGGAACCTGAACTGAAGCCGCTTTCAAAGCAAATTTAGGCCATGCCAGAAGGTCATCAGCAGTGAGTTCCTCTCTGCAGATCAAGACCCGTTCATGTCAGTAAGTTTCCACTGGAAATACAGTTGGGCCAAAATAGAAATTTGTTGTTGGAATGTGTCTATTTAGATCATATTTTCTATGGAAAAAAGTCAAAATGAATCATTTCATTTTCCCCTTCTCATTTCAGTGAGGTAGAAAGTTTCATTTGACCGTGATTCATTTCATTTAAACCTTCATAGCTAAATAACTTTCTGCACCAGAATAATATACGTGCATCCGCATTAGATATTTACCATGTAAATCTTGCTGAAATGAGCTACCATTACCAAACTACTGCATTCTGCGTTCCGCTCCATTTTACAACTACATTTTTCCTAGGTGACACCTTCCAATTTGTGCACTGATGTGAACTCGCGTGCATTTTCTTATGGTTGAAGCAGTCTTGTCTGATAGGATCTATCCTAAAACCCCACCAAAGTGTACTTGGGGTTGGATTACTCAATGAGCATCCAGGATGAGCAGCATTTGTGAGATTTACCTGGGATTCAGTCCTGCCCCAGGGGTAATAAGGCAAAGACCCAGCACATAAAAAGACTTACTCTGATGAAGCCATCCCATTCCAGCCCAGACTGAACCAGACAGGTACGCAAATCATGGTTAATATCCTCTGAATTTTCGTGGTATGCAAGAAGAGTCTATTTAAATCCAGAACAGAGATTTGACTTCTTTAATGACCTGGGAAGAAGGCTTTTTCAAGCCCTAGGAAGAAAAGGGTTATTTCTGTCTTTTAGGAAGGTTCCCTGGATGCTGTTCCAGACCTTTTACAGGTAACCTGGAGTGAATTATGTGTTCTGTGCCTTGGTTTCCCCATTTGTGAAGACCTCATTTTCCCCAGAGGATGTCTACAAATTCACTGGTGCTCATACAGCCCAGCAAACACTTGTGGGGGGGACATGCAAGGGAGTTCATGGGAGCTCAGCACCACCATGGGCTGTCACGGCGCAGGCTGCAAGCTCTGGGTACCAACCAGCTTTGCTCTTTGATCCATCCACCCTGCATAGAGCACTTCTGAGCCAGCTCCTCTCAGGGCTGTTCCCTACATGTAGTATGGACCAGAGAGCCCTAGGTCTGGGTCCTGTTGCTGTGCCCAAACCTCCACTATCTCAGACACAACACGACTTGTCTTCCTCCGACAGGCACACAGACCTGCTGCAGGAATTGCTGTGACTGTCCTGTCCCGAGCACATGCCCTTTGGGACTAATGCTGTCTTTTCATATGTGTCTGTACAGCACCTAGCACAGCGACCTAGTAATTATAACAGAAGCTAAATTACTCCTAAAATTAGGTGCTTATTAACATCATAGCCTCTGGGCATCACCACAACAGCTAACAATGCTGCAGTCTAAGAGTAACTCAGGACTCATCATAATCTTCAAGAAAAACTGTCCTTAGGGAGAGAGTTTCTGTACAAGGTCTCAGTTTTCCATTAGGTGATATTTTACACATGGAAAAAAATAATCTGTTCAAATGCCTAAGGATTTCAATTCAGTTCAATGATTTCAACTGCAAAATGAAGGTGTGCATATGTTGTCACCCCTGAACTTTACTTTGGATTGTAAGCTTTAAGTCATAAGCTTTGAGGACAGTTTTGGAGTGTTAAGGCGCTTGGACTCAGGACACCTCCTGACCATGTAAAGACGAGGGTAGGTCCCACGCTGCCACCCCACACATGCACCAGTGCAATAAAATCAGCAGCACAGAGCCAAAGCCACGCTGTGTTTTCTCCTGTCTAGTTCCCACAGTCTCCCTCCTGCGACCAGGATTCCCAGTGGGGTCAACTCCAACTCGTGAATTTAGGACTGTGGTTTAGAACGGATCATGGCCAAAATTCAATTTGCTGCTTAAATTCAACCTAGTTGACTGAGGTATTGGAGGTGAAGTATGGTCCATGGAAGGTCCCTCAGGAAAGGCTGAGAAGCAAGAGGGCAAAGCCAGCTGTTTCAGGTGCCATGGGGTCAGGTAAGAGACAGGGTGAGCTCAGCACGCCATGGGGTGGTGAGACATGGACAAAGGGTTGTGGGGCACTTCCCAGGTCCCAGAGCCGTCCTCTGCCAGACACAGCACTCTGGAGAAGACCCAGACTTCCTACCAGGGGCTGTCTCTCAATCCATCAGTCGCTTGGAGACACAGAGACAGGATCAGAGCAGAGCTTGCAGGGACAGGGACAGACCCAAGCATCTTCTCTGAAGACAACCCCCCACCACCCAGATCAGCTCACTCTTTGTCCCAGGTGAAGGAATGACTTGTACAGCCCAAAATGAACAGCCATGAGGCTGTAGGCAAGCACCAGCCGAGCTGGGAAGTCAGATGCTGCTATCGCACCACGCACCTTCTCTTCTGTTGCTGATTAATGAGGCTGACAAGGAAGGGCTCGGAGGCTCCTCCCAGGCCTGCCCCTCATGCACACACACCCCCCAAGCACTCATATTATCTGTATCAAGCACATTTTTATGTAAATGCTCTAACCATCCCTTTCAGAGGTACAATGCCTCCCAGACTAAGCCCCTGAATGGCATCGGCACATTTCTTGTGCCTCAGCTGCTCGCCCAGACAAACAGAAGTGTGGCTCTCCACAAAGGGCTATGGTAATGCCGAGCTGGAGGAGAGTCCAGGGGACGGGGCAAGCAGGGGCCAAAGCTATTTCAATGACAGAAGAAAAGCCAGGCTCCCGGTATCTCGATGAGTCAAGGAAGGGACAGGCCCCAGGGATGGATAAATGGAGTTGCACAAGGCAGACGGCTCAGCCTCACAACAATACGTCACCTCTGGTTGGGGTGGTGGGCTCTGAGGTCCACTGCAGGGTCCCGGAGCATTACTGTGAAGGCAGGGGCTGGGCTTGCAACCTTGGATCTCTCCTTGGAGAATAACGTAGGAAAGCTGAAAGAGCCTATGGAGCAGGGAAGAACCATGTGGAAAACCAGGAAACGTTGAAGACTCACGTGCCATCCCCAGACTCCACACATGCCACAGGGAACAGTCCAACAGACAAAAGGAGAGGCCATGTCCCACACTCCACCTTCATCCACCACAATTGAGACCTTCTCCATCTCTCCTATGGTGGGACTCCAGGAGGCTTCCCCTTGTGGACTGGTCCTTGGTGCCTGGTGGCACACCCAGCAGTTCTGCCAGGCATGCAAGGGTCCTCATTCAGGACAGAACAATTTCTTCCGCGAGGAATATGTCAACAAGTAACATGTTCACTGAGAAGGGTTTCAAAGCATCCAAAGGCACCTTTACCCTGTGTGTTCGAGGCTGGTGTGCCAAAGAGGTGGCTCCCCAACACCACCTGCCCAGCCAGAGGGACTTTCTAGCTTTTCTCTGCAGCAGTTTTGCATGACAGACCGAGTGTTACAACTTGGTGCATCCCTCATAGGTTGGAGCTTCACAGACATAGATTAGGAACAACTTCATAAGAGCCCTGAGGGGTTTACCAGAGATGGGGCTTGCCTTGGCCTTCCCTTGTGCTCCATCCTGTGCTCAGTAAAGCCTCTATGGGGACAAGCCAGGATCAGCAGTGGTTCTTCATGTGCATGGCCCCCTGTCTCTGTTGGAGGGGCCCAAAGGGAAGGAAGGTGAAGCTCAGTTCATGTTCCTGCAGAATTGCTGCAATTGTGAGACACGGCAGAGAAAAGCCCACAGGGACTTGAACATGTCCGTCTGTGAGTGAGGTCGATATGGCGAGGGTGGGCAGGGAACTGAAGACAGAGCAGTGAAAGGACGTATGGATTTGCTACTCACCACCTCAAACACTGGCTAGGGCAGAGCCCTGAAGGTGGGAACATGAGACAAATGTCTGTGCAGAAACAGGATGCCCAGGTGTCCCACAGCAATGTCATCTGACTTCCACAGGGTCAACTCTGCAACACCAGCTGTGTTCTGCTGATGGAGAGCACCAACAGAAGACCCCACCTGGCAAAATCTTCTCCCTCTCCTGTTGTCTGCTCTCACACTTCCCGGTTGCTCACACCAACCGCCCCATGAGGCTGCTGTGAAAAACATGGCTTTTCCAGTGTCACTACAAGCCAGAGCACCGAGTAAACTTGACAAGAAGGTCAGGATCCATGTGGAAAGCCCAGGGCAGTGTTTCCAGCTGCTTCTCACGTACAGAAATCCAGGCAGCACATTGCCTTACTCTTGCTGCCAGCCAAGCCATGCACTCAGCATATTAGTCTCCCTCTGCAAAATCAAGCCAAGGGCACACAGGCATCCTTCCCATCAATTCTTTCACTCTGTTTTGATAATTCACCATTAAACTTCAAGTAAGTTTCCAGTGAGAGGCAAAAACTACAGGGACAGTCATGGGACGAGCACTGGATTTGGCCCCCGTGTGATGTGAAGGGCTGGTGCCTGCCCTCCCCCTTGCAATGAGCATGGAGACATGGCCAAGGGGAGAGCAGCCAGTGCCCCAGCCTGCCGGGCTGCAGTGCCCATCGGGAACACTTGTACCACTCTGCCGTCCCCTTCCTCCAGCACTACTCGCAGGGTGAGCTGGACCAGCCTCCTCCCCTCTCCAGGTCCTCCAGCACTATTTATTCCAGCAGACTTTGCATCACCCACCTGCCCCACCAGCAGGACAGAGTGGGAGGGACAGGACAGGCCTGGGTGTGGGAAGGAGACCCTAGGGATGAATCTGGAGTGGGGCTGATGGAGAGGATCGTGCACATGGCATGAGGCTGCGGCAGCCTGGGTCTCTGGGTCCCGCTGGTGCCAGGCCAGCTCAAGGGCTAAAACAAGCTTTCTGACTGCGAATTATCTTCTCCCTCACTCCCTTCAAAGATGCAGCTTTCTGATGTTCCCCAAGCCCAGGGCCTCATCCCACCCACCAGGCTGGGGACTGCAAAACCAAGCAAAGTGCAGCTGAGGTTTGGGTCAGCTCAGCAGCTCTGCCCTGGAATGTGGGCTTTGCAACAAACAATTATGATAATTGCCAGTGACAATAACAGGCAGAAAATGTTTGTGTCATGGCAACACAAGAAACAAACTCCAAGCACAGCCTGTGTCCATCAGCCATCCCTGCCAGTGCAGCCCGTGCTCACGCTGGTTGATGCCCCCGACTTTTCTAACAGCTGGGCCAGACTCTGTACTCAGCTATGCACCCACCAGCTCAGAAGCCAAACCAGTGTGGGTTACATGATCCCAGAGCTGTCCTGACCTGGAGACAGCGGTTACGGTTACACGTGGGGTGATTCTCGCTCAGATAGGGATCCCTGCAGCGCTCAGTCCCCTAAAAGTACCCCAATCAGAGCTAATCCTCTGTATCCGTCCAAAATAGGGATGCACTTGGCGACTTCACAAGGAAGAGCTACTTCGCAAAGTCCACTGGGGGTTATTCACCACCCGACGCACACAGGCATCCCTCCGGTTCTTGGCACATCTCCCAGCCTGAGTGCTGGAGGTGGGTTGTGTCCCATCCAGCTCAGGCCTTGCAAAGGTCATGATGTCCACAACCAAAGCCCATTCCCCGTTATTTTGCAGACAGGTCTCTTACGATGGGAGAGTGGAAGACACAGCACTGCTGGACACCAGCACGCAGGCCTGTCGTTCCTCGTGCACCTGCTGTTTCCAACCCACTCTGCTCCCCCTTCTCCTCACTCACAGCCATTCTTTTGCATAGCTCAATCGTGGCTGATGAAGACTTCCCTCCAATTTCCCATTTAAAAAAAAAAAAAAAAAGATCATATTTGGACTGAGGCCAGGGAAATAAAACTTCAGCTCTACAGGACAGTGATTCAGCAGTGTATAACCAGGGTTATAATTGAAGCTGCACTTACTCATACAGTTTGGGTGCTGGCATCTGCTCATGAACACCAAACCACACAGTGCCAAATTACAAGCCAGGGAGAGGGCAAACTTGGCCTGTTCCTGCCCCAAAGACCTGCACCCCTCCTGTCCTCAGCTGCCTGCTGTGCTCCATGCCGTGGCTCTGCTGGGCTCACACACCCAGGGCAGAATGGTCTGGCTTCCTCCTCCTTGTCCATCAGCAGCATCTTTGCCATGCTGCAGGTGCAATTAGATCTGTGCGGTCAGCTGAAGATGAGCGAGCTGGATTCTTGTCACTGAGGGCATGCTCTGAAGACAAGGACTTTGTAAAAAACCAAACGGATGGCGTGATATGACCTGCAGCATCCTTACTACCACAATGATGCAAGAGAAGCAGCCAGTACAGGTTGACTTTAAGATCACAGGCTGACAAGTAGAAAGGATGGTGTCCCCTCTCTGGAGCTTAAATGAGCTCAAACAAGCTCCAGGGTCACAGACACCAGATATTTTGATTTTACTCCATTTTCTGGTTAATTCGTAAAAAGTTGGACAAGTAGCTTTGCAGCGTGCTGCTGTTAACTGACACCAACTCCTGCAGCCCTGGGGAATTTCCAAAGAGCAGGTGAAGTTAACGCTGGGCCAAATGGTTAGAGAAGGGAGGAATAATGACTCAGAGGCACTTGCAGGCTCATTTCTCTGGCTTTGATGCCAAGTGAAGGAGCAATTGATACACCAGTCTGTTAGCGAGGAATTAAAATAGAACAATATAATTAAGACCAATTACGTGGTTTTATGGAAACGGATTTTGTCAGACTAGCATGGTGATTCTTGAGGAGATTAAAAGATTGGGTGATAATAGAAAAGTGCTCCTAGGTGAATTTCTGACAGAGATGTCTGAGTTGGTGCCTCAGAACGGCTCTCAGGCATCAAGTGCACAAGCCACTTTGCACACAGTGAATGGGTGATCTCAAAACCAGGAGTAACCACTTTGCTGTTTTCCAGACCAGGTCTCATCTTTTCAAATTTGTTGCCTGTTTCCTGGGAAAAAAAAATAAATCAGATCTGGAGCGCTTTCCAGGAGAAGCATAGGACTCTGCATGCAGTCTTGATGTCCAGTCTCCCCAGAGGCCAGGACAAAAGCCCCGCACCGAGTTCCTCAGTGGTGCTCACGTCTGCAGGGATGCAGGGAGAAAAGCCATTCTCTGGGCTAGCAGGAGGTACAGAGCAGCAAATCTTTTAGTGGGACACAAGACAGATTCTTGTGGCAACTGAGAGAATACTGCTGAGCTCTGAATGGGAAGCATGGCTGGATGTCTGGGAGAAAAATCCCAAATACTGCTCAGGATGAAATACTGCTTGGACCCTGGCCTGTGTTAGACTGGGTTGCAGGCAGAGTGCTGTAACCTTTTTTGGGTGACAGTGGGACTCACCCCACTGAGTGACTTGGGGCCATATGTGAAGTGTTCAGAGGCATCCCAGTGACTCTGGGATGGCCCCTGGGTGCTTCAGGCAGATCTCAGGGAGGCTCAGAGTCTGCCAGAGGGGATGGAGTGGGAGGCTCTAGTATTTCTCATTTTATTCAGATGTTAGATCCTGCATATAATGCTTTTTCTTATTGTCTTGGGGGCCCCCCAGTAATGAAGACAATGTATAATATTTGCAACTAGGGCAATAAGTAACTGACAAACACAAGTCAAGCAGTAGTACATACAGGTTGAATACTTTCAGGAGAAACCAACACTAAGAGGAACGTGGAGATGTGGCACACAGCCCGCTGTCCCTCTGCATGCATTCAGTGCATCCAGCAGCCACCACCAGCCCAGACACAGCATGGTCCAGTTTTGGTCCATGCAGGGGCTGATGGCAGGGGACAACTGGATGGGTGCTGAGAAGACAGGCTCAGCCTGGGAGGTTGTTTATCCTTCAGGCACAGCCTGCTGTTGCACAGGTCTCCACTTATCTCCCATGGCCTGTCTGCCCCACAGACAGCAGTAGGGTTGGCTCCGTGGTCCCCCCAGTGTGGCTGACCCCAAACCTCTACCACCTGCTTGGCCCAGTCTCACCACTACAGCTGTGCCTGAAACCTCCTGGATGAAAAACCTCTGAAGCTACATGGAAGAGACAGGCTGTGTGCCACGGTGAAGGTACATGGCACAGTGTGCAGGTCACCAAGGCACAGAAGTGTTCGCTGGCAGGAACCTCTGGAGGTCCCTGGTCCAGTCTCCCATTTGAATGGAGGTATTGCCAATGACAGAGGATGTCACGAATGGCTTTGTCTAGCAAAATATTTGGAAATCTTTGAAAATCTGCCACAGCAAGAGGCCAGAGACAAAGTGGTAAATGGCAGGAAAAAATGCATTGGCCAACTCTCCTGCAGAAATCATGGTTAAGGGAACAGTTTGTGGAGCAGCTCTGCCTTCACTCCTGGGCTGTAGCACCCTGTCACAGACTGCACTGGAGCTGGGCACAGTGCCTCACGATGCTGGAGATGTCTTTGGGCAGTAAGGCAGAGCTTTGTTGTGTTAGGAGCTGTGCAGTCACTGTGGACACTCTGGAGAGCCCATGGTCTGGCTCCTTGATGAAGTACACATGTATCTGGACAGATAAGGAGCCCACGGAAACCACAGGATAGTGCCGATGTACTGACAGGTGGTGAGCTCAGCCTTAGGCATGCTCAAGGTTTTCACTGGCAGGAGGACAGAGCAGAGCACGAAAGGAAGGTTTGGCAGAGGTAACAGGATTGCTGTTCTGGTGTTTACCTCCCAGCATGGAGAACAGCACAGTAGAAAGCCCAAAGCATGAGAGGCAACTGAAAGAAACCAGTGCATGAATGACTAGTGGTGGGAGTGGAGACTCTGGTAGGCAGGTGCAAGGCAGACAGTCCATGGAAGGACTTGAAGGTGACGGCAGGTACCTTGTACATGGCAAAGCAAGGATGCAGGTGTGGCGAGGGATGCGAAAGAGAGATTACGCAGGAAAGCAGTAAGACAGCACGGTCCTTTAATCAGTGATCTGGGCAGGTGGTAGTGTGATGCCGGTCAGATTAAGAGATACAGCAGCTGTAGTAACCTGGGCAGTGACAGGGAGGACATAGGCAAGTGTGCTGTTGGTGCGTGGACAGGAGCAGAAAGGCTGCACCACTGAGATAATAGACACAAAGAACCTACAAATAAAGTATTGCCTGGGCACAGGGGCTCAGGAGAAGAGCTGGGACAATCCTGGCTTCCAGGGTAAAACAGGCAGGACAGAGCTGGCGCCAGTGACTGAGGGTACCCGAGATGGTCGAGATTAAGAGCTCTGAGCAAGTGATGTTTGGCTTGAGCTGGCAACTGATCGTCCTAAGTCCCTGGTCAGCACCATTGGGACAGATCCACTTTCCTCCCAGTAAGAGAAGGAAATCAGCAGATTGCATCCCCATTAATTGCTCACAGCTAATGAGCTTTATGGGGTGAGAGCACAAGGTGCAGCTACTCAGAGGTTCCTCTCCCATCCAGATCTGGAGCATCAAGGGAGCAGGAGAGAACCATAGAATGATTTGGTTGGAAGGGACCTTAAAGCCCATCTCGTTCCAACTCCCCTGCCAGGGGCAGGGACACCTTCCACCAGACCAGGTTGCTCCAAGCCCCATCCAACCTGACCTTGAACACCTCCAGGGATGGGGCAGCCACAATTTCTCTGGGCAACCTCTGCCACTGCCTCACCACCCTCACTGGGAAGAATTTCTTCCTCATAGCTCATCTAAATCTTCCCTTTTCCAGTTTGAAGCAATTCACCCTTGTACTGGTACTCCATGCCCTTGTAAAAAGTCCCTTTCCAGCTTTCTTGTCGGCCCCTTTAGGTACTGGAAGGCTGCTCTAAGGTCTGCCTGGAGTCTTCTCTTCTCCAGGCTGAACAACCCCAACTCTCTCAGCCTGAAAAGCACCTTTCCAGGGGGTTCATCTTGAGTCCACTGGAATCACCTTAGGGCAGTCTCCTGCCTCCTGTCGCTGCCGTGCGCACCTGCCAGCCACACCAAGGCAGCGAGGGCTGGATCCTCCTGCATCCCCATCATCTTCCCGGTTCAGACTCTGCTCGGGTGCAGCCACCTGCACAAGCCACTCATGAAGCAGGCTGTAGGACTGTGCTCGTGCGCTGAGGGGCAATCTTTGGATGTTTTCAATTTTGGCAGTGGGTTTTCATGTGAATGAATGGGAGATGCTCCCACTGCTATGTGACACCCAGCAGCTCTCAGACACAGCCCACGGGGCCAGGCTGTGGTAGCAGAGGTGCTGCTGATGTCTGGGCTGTGCAGGGAGAAGGACTCTCTGCACAGACAGCTGTAAAGCCAGAGCGTGATGCTCCCTTTCTGACAGTGGCAGAAGAGATGTTGTGAGATATAGGCTAATTTCACAGCAGGACCCAGCATGTCTCTGTCCCCAAAAAGAGAGGAGACAACATCAGGAGAGAAGGCAGCTGGGAGAGGCTGAAGAAGCCTTTGGTTCCCCTCAAAATTCTTTTCCCATAGCATCAACTGAGCAGGAAACATTGCTAAAACCCCAGAGAATCCCAAACACCTTTGGGGTTTTCCCTTGCTAGGACTGAGAAGGGATTCCCAGGGCAGAATCAGCGTCACAAAGGCTGGCAGCCCAGGCACTGACTCGTGCTTTCAGTTCAAGATCTTGCTATGTGCCACATCCTTTACAATCCAGACCCTGCCCAGCAGAGACTTCTTCCTGGAGTTTCCAGCCAGCAAAGGAAGGAGGGACAGACCAGGCAAGTAGAATTTCTCCTATTACACCCTGTGTCATGTGGGTGGTAATCAGTTTCTTCTTGCACTGGCAAAGGGAAAGAACTCTCAGTGGGATTTTCAGCGGGGCTCAGCAACCACGTGTCGCTCACAGCATGTGATTTTGCCCTTTGGAGTGACGGCCGTACCCCTTACTCTGCAATGATGCATGTCCCTGCCTTCACCTTATCTTGCTGGGAGAAGGGGCTGCTCCACAACCTCACCTCTCGCAGCATCCTTAGAGTCAGCACCCAGCTTTCTGTCCCTGTAGCACCTGGAGTGGCTTTCACCCACTCCCCAGTTCCCAGAGGAAGGAGGACAGGAGGTTTGTTTACTGGAAGGTGTTACACAGGACTCTTATTATAGTCCAAGTCACTTCTCATTACAATATAGGTTTATATATATTTACAATTATATGCTCAGCACATAAATGTGTATAGATCTCGGCACTCCAAAGGCACTGCAGAAATGGCACTCGGCTAATCCACTAGCCAAGGCAATGTCTGACCCCAAGCCATCCTTGCTACGGTACCTGAGCAAGCCTGGTCCAGTGAGGAGCTTCAGTATCTCACAGGGGAGCAGGAAGCTGCATGGCAGCACCTTTGCCTGCGACATCTCCTAGGATTGCACGTGACTCTGCTGTACCCAAAAGTGCTGGGGAGATGCAAACACCACAGCCACAAGGATCCAGGTTTGGGTCGTCTTCTGCTCATTCTGCCTTGAGCATGTGCCACCGGTCCCACCAGCACCTGCCATCAGCAGCGCAACTGGAGGCCACAAGGCACAATCTTTGCTGAGTTGTCAGCCTTTCACTTTGCCCTAAACATGACGGATGAACATGCACCACCCTACAGATCACCTCCATCCACCACAGACCTGCAGCAACAGAACACTGCTTAACCTCCATCCGCAGCAGCTCAGCGGTGCACACAAATTGGGGTCAATATGAGCAAACTCTTATCAGCAACTTCTGGAAATGCCTCTTTTTTTCTGGACTTTCCCTGAGAGCTTTGCTCATGGGGCACAGCTCTAGAGTCAGCTCCAATCTCATGGTCTTTTCTTAGCAATGATCTGGCTGTTCACTCCTGCGAGCAGGTCCCTGACCCAGGCCGTCTGTGCAGACAGTATTGCATACACATGCGTGCATACACGCATGGTCACACACAGATGTTTGTACTAAGCTAGCAAAAACCCATGCCATGAACCTGCCAGCTGAAACACCAGCAAAGCAGAGCTGTGAATCACTTCTCAGCTGCAGGGCTGTATTGAGTCTCAGAGAGTAACTTTTAGTACCTACAACCACATAATGAGTAAAAGCCTTGAACTGGAAACACAAATAGACATATAATTTATATTTAATAAGGCAGTTAATGTACTGCATGTCCAGTAAAGAACCATCCAGCTCCTATCACCCATTTATTGAGGCTACTTCACATAATAAATTCCAAATGAGTGATAATGGCTCTATTCGGAATTATATTAATAACTGTGCATGCATACCTGAAGCCAGAGAGATGCGGGTATAGCAAGTGCTGCACTTGCTGTGTGGGCACGGCAGCAGGCGGGCCCAGGAGCATTTTGGAAATTTTATGTGATTGACATCAGCTCTGAATGAATGGATGAATCGACTCCCCTTGGACCCCGGCAGAGGGGACCCGCTCACAGGAGCTGAGGCAAGCAACATCATGTGCAAGAGACTGATATAAAGGAAAGATTTCAAGGGAAACATTTTCTGCAGTGTTTCAAAGTCTCCTACACAGGTCTGCGTGGGAGACTTACATCTATGCAGGTATCTGACTTCTTAGGTTGTTTGCAGTTTACAGGAGAAAACCTGTAATTTTGGATACCCTGGAAGAAAAAATGTTTAAAGACACCTCAGTTAAATTAAGTCCTAAGGGGAACCAGGAAATACCAAATTCAAACTGAAAAGAAAGGTTTATTTTGAGCACTACCAAAAAGCTTAGAAATAAAGCAGATATTCATTTCAAAAGAAAGCACAATACAGTAAATGTAATTTATTGAACTAGTTGTTTCAAGAATACATTTAATTTTCAGTACTTAAGTAAATACATTTTGGGGAGAAGTGCCAGACGAAAAGTCTCAATTCCTTTTAAGATCTTTATGTTTCTCTAGCTCAGTGATTTGCCGTCGTAGACACGGACTGAGCCTGTGTCACTTCTTTTTGTAATGAAATAGGATTTAGTTCCAACTATTTTGGTCTTTGTCTCCTGTGCTTTTGTCCACGGTTGGCAGCTCCTGCGGACACTCACCCACCGTGCAATTCGCACATGCATAGGAAGGCACTTGCACACTTACATGCACTCATGCATCTTCATGGCAAGCTAAAGGGTAGGGGAGATCCTCGGCCGGAGCAGGCATGAGGTCAGGAATATTTTAGGAAGGCTGATAGTTGTCTTCTAGCTTTACTAATGGCTACTTGGGGTCTGAAAAGCCCAGGAGTCACCCAGTTGATCAGCTCGAGGCTTTTAACCCAGGGCACATAAAGGACTTCAGAGAATCCCAGAGTTGGTAAAAAGGGTGTCTGGAGGTCTTTAGTCCAACCTGCTATCTCCAATACCATGGTTTAGTCTCGTCAAGTCTTTAAAAGTCCGGGAACCCAGGTTGAAGACATCCTTCCCCCACAGCCCAGCTCACATCTGTTCCCACACACTGACCCCACACAGGACAGACTGCATAGCCAGGACCTGACGTTCACCAGCTGCAGTTGGGCTGCGCGGAAAGGACAGGACAGGGCTCCACAAAAGCTGGGGAGGGACTTTTTACAGGGGCATGGAGTGATAGGACAAGGGGCAATAGTTTTAAACTGGAAGAGGGAAGATTTAGATTAGACATGAGGAAGAAATTCTTCCCGGTGAGGGTGGTGAGGCAGTGGCACAGATTGCCCAGAGAAATGGTGGCTGCCCCATCCCTGGAAGGGTTCAAGGCCAGGTTGGATGGGGCTTGGAGCAACCTGGTCTGGTGGAAGGTGTCCCTGCCCCTGGCAGGGGGGGTGCAACTGCGTGGTC
This sequence comes from Cariama cristata, assembly GCF_000690535.1. Taxonomy (NCBI): domain Eukaryota; kingdom Metazoa; phylum Chordata; class Aves; order Cariamiformes; family Cariamidae; genus Cariama; species Cariama cristata. The sequence continues at coordinate 127,306 of NW_009607855.1, forward strand.
TTTAAGGTCCCTTCCAACCAAACCATTCCACGATTCTAAAGGGTTAATAAAGCAGGGCCAGCTGTGTCTGCAGAAAGCACTGCTGGAGTTCTGCTATCTGCCCCTGCAGCTCTGCTGGCCTCAGGGCCATGGATTTCCCCCAGTTCCTCGCACACCTCTGGCTCTTTGCAGTGGATCCTCACCGGCATCCTTGGAGCTGGCTCCCCCAGAGAACTGGGAGCCAACAGGGCTACAGTCCTCAAGTGTGTTTTACTTGGGCAAGCAGGAGACTCCCTCCTACCCAGAGCAATTCCCGTGCATCCCCTTTGCCCCCTTGCATCCCCCTTCCTCAGCCCCTGCTCCAGCCCTGGCTGCCAGCCCTGCAGCAGTCCAGCACAAAGCCCCACTTGTAGCGGAGCCCTGCAAGGGCTGCGGGGCCGGTGAGCCAGGCAGATAGAAAGGCAAAACCCCAAGCCACATGGAGATCATCTCTGCTAGCATCAGATAACGGTTCAAAAGGCAAGCATCCTTTCTCCTTGCTCTCAGTCTCCCTTTCAGTTTCTTTTAAGCACAAAACCGGAACAACAACAAAAAAAAAAAAAAAAAAAAAAAAAAAAAAAAAAAAAAAAAAAAGAAGGAGAAAGGGAGAGGGGAGGAAAGAAAAGAAAGAGGCGACTTCCAGCCAGGCAGTAAAATGCCATCTGTCTCCTGACAGCTCATGTGACACTGACAGACGTCCACTGCGAGACGGAGCCAAAGGCAG
>NW_009607855.1:128144-128385 GCF_000690535.1 Cariama cristata
AAAAATAAATCAGGTTGATCCTTGCTGCCCTTCCCACAGGGAAACATGCCCAGGGCAGTGGTGGAAGGGGCAGTGTCAGATTTTGGAGCAGGGCTGTCTGTGCCGCATGACTTTTCACCAGGCTGGGATCCCCTCGGGTCCACCTGTTTCCCTCTCAAAAGCAGCTCCTGGAAAACAAAGGAGATGAACAGCAGGCAGCCCGCCACCCCCACACAACCCAACTGCTTCATTGCCTCTAGGG
>NW_009607855.1:128508-176981 GCF_000690535.1 Cariama cristata
TCGTGTTTCCTGGGAGCACAGATGTCTCTAGATGACATAACCACTTCCCAGAAAGAGATATGCCCCGATTTGGTCCCAGAGGAGATGACCAGGAAGTCCCTGTGCAGTGGGTGGAAGAGGAAAAGCCCCAAATGTTCCTGATTTCCCTGGATTCCCAGCAGTGATGGTTTCAGGAGAGCAGGACTTAGCTGGGTGTTGGGAGGTGCAACCTCCTTGCCCCACATCCTGGGAGTCTGTGGCTCAGCAGAGCAGCGCAGACCCTGGGAAGCTCAGCACCCCGTGGCGAGGCTGCCCTGGCAGGGTGAAGGAGCTCTGCTAGGGGCACCCGCTGAGCGGTCCTGGGCAGGGTGGGCACCAGGCCACCACCTGCATGGAGGCATGACCACCCTCCTGCCAGCCAGGGCTGTCGGGCCAGCACAGCAGTGGGGTGTCCACACAGCCCTTCTCTGGAGCACCAAGCCCACCATCAGGAGCCAGCAGTGCAGGCCAGCACACACCTCCATCCCCATGAACCTCTTCTTGTTCCCAGCCTCACCATCCAGGCCACTGGTCACCACCCAGTACGTGGTAGGACCTCACCAGCTTGGCCAACGTGGAGCCGAGTTGCTCATCTCCTAAACCTGTCTCCTGGGAACAGCGTTGCAGAAGGAGTCACCAGCCATACACAGAGCTCAGGGGATGACATGAGGGGGTGCAGAAGACTGACTTCCCCTGCCTGCCAAGGGACCAGCAGGATGATGCTATAAGGTTCCACAACACCCTTGGACCCTTTCCCACAACCATACCACCCGTCAGTGCTCTGGCATGGTTGGGTACCCTGCCAGGTCCTGGGCACTTTCCCTGAGAGGAGCTGGAAGACCAGGGCAGCAGGAGGTGGGCATCTCCCACCAGCCCAGCTGCAAAGTGTCAAGTCCCTTTTGGTGCTGGCACCTTCTGGAACAGCCTGAGAGTCACTCGTGGTTCCGCACGGTCCAAGGGAGAGAAGCTGCTGCCAACACTGAGCACCACGTAACCCTTGATCCATCTTTCTGACAACATATGGCATCTTTGTAAGCCTCTGAGCCCAAATGCAGGTGTAGGCCTTGACCTCCAAGTACTCATTTTACATTTTTTTATTAGGAGTTACAATGTCTGCAGATGCAAGTTCCAAAGGGCATCCCCAGACGAAGGAAGGCAGAGAAAGAGCCCAGCATTCAGCAGGTTTGCTGAGGCAGCGCTGGTCGGTGGATGCTCAGCATGGGTTGGGATCCTGTCTCATTACGAGGGCAGCACAAAGACAGCCTGGTCCCTGTCCCACCTCCACCAGCAAGACTGAAGCAGCCTGTCAGTGGCTGATGACACCCTGGTTCTGCCAGATGAAGCCACCAGAGAAATGACACCACATTTCACACTATGTCCTCCCTGCTGCCTTCAGGGACAGCCCTGGACCTTGGCATTGCCAGAGGGGTAAGAGAAGGGCTGGACACGCAGCTGTCACTTAAAGGTGGGCAAAGAAACACAAGATTGGCCCAGGACAACGCCAGGCCATGGGGCACAGCACCTCTCTCTGTCACCGGCTGCAGCAGGTCGGTGCTGCTGTCAGGAGAAGCCTCCACGCAGAGCTGCTGCAGTGAGACCTCCCCAGAGCACACCATGAACTCAGGCTGTGAAGCCTGGAGGACACTGGCGTATCACACACAATTTGCCAAGCAGACCCCGAGCATCACCTCCCCCAGCTCCTGGTCATAGGTTTGCTGCCCACCGGCATCTTTCCACCTGTTTGACCCCAGAGGCGGTCTGTCTGACCCTTGCAGCTATCCCTGACCCTGCAGTTATCTCAGGTGACACCTTTAGTGACTCCTAGCCATGTTCTGCTCCCCTCAATGCCCACTCCGGCTATGCCTCCAGGGCTTTTTCAGGAGGACAGTGCATGTATCACGCAGTGGGGACCAGGGCTCAGGGCTGTCTAGGGGACAGGGAGAGCGACAGTACATGAAGGGCATTGAGCCGAGACAAAAATGGTCACAGGCCCTGAAGAGACCCTGAAGAGTATATTATCATAGCAGAGGAAAAAGCTCTGGTTATGTTGTGAAATGATGGTGTGGGATTGCTTGGCCTCAGCCCATGGGCCACAGGACGGATGGAGACAGGCGTTACTGCAAGTGGGGCTGGGAGGTGTGGGGCTGCCTCCCCTCCAGCCCTGCAGGAGACACCATCCAGTCCCAGGTATGGAGAAACACTCTGAAACAGCCTGGCCCCGCTGTGTTTAACCTGGTTAATGATTAGCTAGATAGGACGTGGCCATTCAAGGGCACAGGATGAAAACAGCCCTTCTGCCTTCGCTTACACAGCACACACAGCTGGGCCATTCCCACAGCCAGCACCCAGAGAGAGCGATAGCAACGGGGAAAATGTCAGCTCAGGAGCAGCATCCAAGGGCTTGGCCTGAGAGACCAGCCCAGAGGATGCTGCCCAACCCAGCTCCGCTCAAAACTTCCCCCGAGCAAGAGCTGACCCCAATGTACACAGTTGTGTCTCACTGCAGAGATGTTTTTGCATGCAAAGGCAAATCCAGGGAACTGGGATCTCACTCTTTGTCCTTGTGGCATCTATCAGAAGTTGAGCCAGGAGTTAACGTGAAGCTCTGGGGTCACAAGAGAGGTCTCTTTCTGTGTTTCATACTTGGAGACCCCACAAGGTTTGCTACAACAACCTCTTACCTGCCCAGAGAGCAGGTGGTTTCTCCTCCGGGGCCAGCTGCAGGAGTTTTACAGCAAACTCCTTCCCAGTTCAGCCACTGACATCCCCAGGATCCTGCCTGAAGTCTGCACATGGCTGCCATGACGAAGAACAAGAGGCCTTTGATCAGTGTATGATCCCACCTCTGCAATGAGAGAGTGTCAAAACTCTGAGAAAACAGAGCGTGGCCATGGCTGAAGGGATCCCTGCCTACCTGAGAAACACCCCGCCTAAAATCTCATCCAAAGCCACCCTCTGACCACAAGCTGAAGGCAGCAGGTTCTGTCCTTCCCCCAAGCCTGACAGCAAAATGTCAGGACCAAGAGGATGAAGGAATGGAGGGACTGCTTTGCCCGAACGCACACGTGCTGCACATCGCGGGATCAAAGGGCCAGAGGATGCTGGTGTGAGCTCTGCACGAGCAAGCACAAGGGACCACCAGCCCCGAGACCCTGCCTGCCCCACCTCCTCACTCCCACTGCTCCCTGGGCCCTGGCACCAGGCTCAGCTGCTCATGAAGACTGGCTCTTGCCCCAGCCCACCGCGGGGTCCAGCACTGTGGACCTGCTGGGTTGGCACAGTGCCTGCCTGGAGCTCTGCGGGACCCATCTCAGGAGCCAGTCGGAAGGAGCAGTCCATGGCTTGTATGTGATGCTGGAGAAGGAGGAGATGTCTCTGGTTTTGGAGATTCAACATCGGACATGTCCTCTAGCAGATACTCACCTCTCTTGATGTGAATGTTTTAACACTGGGACTGGCACCTGGACAGGGGGTGGAATCTCTGTCTTCGGAGAATTTAAAAACTTGAATGTGCTGGCCCTGAGAAACCTGCTGAAGATTTTAAGCCAACTCTGCACAGAGCAGGAGGCTGGACCAGAGACGTCCAGAGGTCCCTCCCAAACTAATTCTTTATGTGATTCTTTAAGCCCCCTGAACTTTTGCTCATTGTTGACCAGTGAAAATGGGCTCATCCATAGATTCCTCACTAAGGCAAGTTTGGGGGAACCCAAGGACTAGGTTTGACTGTCTGTAAGTACAGTTGGGTTAATAGCGTGGCTTTTGCTTTGCGTGGCTCTGGGAAAGCCAAGGCTTTAGTCTCTCGTATATCCCTCCCACTCAAGTTAGTATTATTCTTCTTGTGAAGAGGAAACCACTTAAAATGGCTCTCACAAGTGCTTCTCATCAGCTTGAGTGAACAGAAAAGTGAATATGAACTGATCGTACTTAAATGAAGTCCACTTCAATTGTCAATTAGGGGTTCAAAACCACTTAATTAATACACTTCAGCTTCACCTCCCTGTACATGGATCCAAAGAGACACCTTCCATCCCCTTTCCCTGCTCGGCAATGAACAAGCCTACTCAATCCACATGATATTTGAAGACCTTAGTGAACCTCACCTAAGCCCAGATCCAAAATCCTCTTCTGATTCAGCAAACCCAGAACAATTTCCAGCATTTAATTAGCCCTTTGCTCCATGCCCAGCAGCCAGGATCTGCTGAAATGGCTTAGAAGCAGCAGCAAACCCCAGTTCTAGTGATCTCGTAAATCTTCATATGTTCTTGAGTTTCCAAAGCTCTCTGCCATCTCTTCTCTCAGATCACAGAGAGCTGAACCTGCTGGAGACACATGCCCCAAATATCCACACGACACTGACAACTGGGGCTTCTGATTAATTTTTTTGTGTCGTTTCAGCAGTAACTAGAAAACACCTGCTCCCTCAAAGGATTATGTTAGTCCCATTTCAAGCAAGAGATCAGACTCAAGACTTCCAAGATCCCTTCCATCCAACATTTGCAGCCCAACAAGTCCTGTTTCACAGCAGTCCCTGCCTTCCCAGAGGTGGGAAGTGCTTCTGTACCCTGTTTCTCATGCCAGTTCTTGATGGTCTCTCCCAGAAATTATCCAGCACCATCTCTTTCCTTTGCAAGTAGCAATAGCAAAACACTAGCAAAATGTGCTTTCTTTGGGTGTGAATATCGTAGAATCATAGAATGGTTTGGGTTGGAAGGGACTTAGAGACCATCCAGTTCCAACCCCCCTGCCAGGGGCAGGGACACCTTCCACCAGACCAGGTTGCTCACAGCCCCATCCAACCTGACCTTGAACACTTCCAGGGATGGGGCAGCCACAGCTTCTCTGGGCAACCTCTGCCACTGCCTCACCACCCTCACCGGGAAGGATTTCTTCCTTATGTCTCATCTAAATCTGCCCTCTTCCAGTCTAAAGTCATTGCCCCTTGTCCTGTCACCACAAGCCCTTGTCAAAAGTCCCTCCCCAGCTTTCCTGGAGGCCCATTGTAGGTACTGGAAGGCTGCTGTATGCACAAGTCTGACCTGGATGTGCAGGAGTCTGGCTGCACCTCAGGTCCATACAGGTTCCTGCTTCCCACTGTGCAACGCTCAGGCTGCATGCAAACAAACAGCTTTCCATGTCTGTCTCCCTGTCCCTTTTTATCTTTTTTTCCTTCCTTCCTATAAATTCTTTCTTCCTTCTTCCTTCAAGTTCTTTCATTTATTTTCTTTCCTTTCTTCTCCTTCCTCTCTTTCTTCCTTTCTCTCTTTCTTCCTTTCAGGCCCTCTCTTTCTTTTTTCCTTTCTTTCTCTTTCCTTTTTTCTCTTACTTTTTCTTTCTTCCTTCCTTCCTTCTTTCTTTCTTCATTTTCCTCTGCATTCATTTGAATGAGAAAGGTTTCTGATTACAGTCCTCCTGGGGAATCAAACAGCAAGGCTGCTGCTCACTTACTGACTGGCAGATTAAGACAGATAAAGGGAGAGATTTGTATATTGACTCTGTGTTTATGTAACTCATGTGCAAGGCCTGGCCAGGAGCAAAGGGGGATCTGACCCATATAAATAATATCAAGCACCATTTTTAAACTAAATCATCTGGAAAATTCACAGACGATTCCGTCGGTTCCTTCTATTGTGTCACCGGAGGGTCATAAATAATTCAGCCTTGCTCAAATATTTATGGAAATCAATTTAGCCCTCAGCCCAACGTCACCTCCCTGAGAAAACAGTTTCCTTTCCTATCTCAAGTGCAAACCGACTGCCCTCCATCCCACCAGCCTCCCTGGGGCTGAGAGCACCTGTAACCTCCCAGTAACGTGCCCAGGTGCCAGCCCAGCTGAGCAGGTCCCCAGGCAGCTCTGGGGCCATGGGGACCACCAGGAAGATGAAGCTGCACGTTCCTGCAGGAGAGCAGCAGGTCCGGCACCTATCCTCCTTCTGCTGTGACCATCCTAAGCTTCACGATGGGGCATCTGCTCTGGCCCAGGGTGGTTGTCAGCTCCAGAGGCGAGGAATGGCGCTTGGCAAAGCCGTCGGTACATGGAGAACAGCTCCTGTGCAGGTGACAACCAATGCTTAGGTCAGTGAACCCTGTACCGGAGAGAAGCTCCCCGATGCAACTGAAGGTCATGAAACAAACTCCCACAGGAGCGAGCAGCCCTGGGGAGCTCCCTGCACCCGCTCCCAGGGCAAGGTCCACAGCTCTGCCATACCCACTGAGGAGCAGCTGCTGTATGACCTGAGCCACGACCCAGCACTTGCAGCTCACTTCCTTGCCTCCTCTCTGGCTGACACATAGCAAGGATTCCTGAGACCTCTCTTCCTAAAAGCAGAGCAGCCACACAAACCGCCCATCACGACCAGTACCCAGGAGGATTTCCAGCCACATGGCGAATCCACCACATTCCTGGCCCTGAGCACCTCATTGATCCTTCTGGGAGCTTAGCATATCCATGGGCTATTCCCGTCTCTTGATGAAAAACCCACTTCATGGGAGCTGTGAATCTCTTCCAGCACCTTCATCGCACAAAAAGAAACAGGACAAATTCCCAGGTTCAAAAAGTTATCCTCTTCTGCATATCATCCAGGGGTGCGATACGCTCAGAGAATGACTGGACCCCAACATGGATCAAGATCAAACCACTTACCAGCTCAGCCGCCAGCACAGAAACTGGGGGCAGCCATACGCAGCCCATGCCCGTATGGAGAAGCCACATCTCCTCCAGCCTCTGTGTTCCCTGCAGCTCCTGTAAGCATTACCTCTTAGTAGGTCACTTATCTGGCCTCTCCCCGAGTTTCTGGGACCATTTCTCTCCCCTGGTTCACTTTGTTGGAAAAACATGCAGAGCTGTGCAAAGCCATGACACAGCCGGGTTCCCATGGAACCACAGCAGACACCAAGACACCTCCTCATGTAGGGTCCCATGTCTGTCCAGGCAGCAGTGGAATGAAGGGGGCAGACACTGGGCTGCGTGACACTTGGGTACCTGAAGTGCCACAGCCACGCTGCAGTGAACAGGAACGCAAGGAGGGAGTATTTGTGGTGGTTTGGGAGAGATTATCCTCCTGTGTTTCCACCACTGGGATATTTCTGCACCAGTTTTTAAGCTTTGGCTTGAGCACCCTTTGGCTGTGAGCAGCTGGGGTAGGAGCCAAACCTGGTGGGGAGAGCTCAGGGCAGACTTTCCAGAATATGGCCAGGGTCGTTGACAGCCCTAGAGGTGAAACATGGATGTTCCCTCCAGCCATTCAAAGTGTTTCAGATCCCCCAGTTCTCCAGGGTAAGAAACTCACTGCACTGCAGGACGGATGAGGCAGAGAGAAAGTGTGACTGGCAGCCTGAGGGGCTGTAGGAGCTGGTATCATTGATGGCCAAGCTTTGCACCCTCCAGGCTGGAAGAACAGCAAAGGCACACAATTCAGTGTGTGAGGAGGGTTTGTGAGCTTCTCCGGTCCTAAAACTGGATAAGAAAGGTCATGGCCTTTCTCCTTCCCAGGCCTCGACCAAGCATGCTGCATCATGAGTTTCCTCTGAGTTTCCAAATTAGACAAGGGCTGGTGTGTCCAATCCAGGGCATGCACCATCACATGGACCCCCACTTCTGACCTCATCTGTGACTAGAGCTGTTGTAGAGAAATGTTTTGCACTGGCGGTTCTTTCTTGGGCCAAGGATCCTTCTCCAGGCAGCACTGGAGACACACTGCTCAGAGCTGCCTTAGAAATCTTCCTCCAGAGCCCATCTGCTTTTCTGTGGCCTCTCATTTATAGCAAGAAAAAAGGCACAGGTCCACAATGAGCAAGAAGCCCAGGATCCCATTGCTGCACATGCTGAACCACGTGCTCTGGTTGGCTCTGGTAGGACACATCCCTCCAGAAGCCCCATAGCTGTGGTAAAGGCAGAGGACCCAGCTGACAATAAGATCCAGTGATAGTCCAGGCACCAGAAACTCAAGCTCTCTTCTGTCACACATATGACCCATCTGTCCTTGCTGGCAATCAACCAGCACAGAGGAAACAGGACAAGACATCAGGCCCAAGCATTCACGTGATATGTGAAATGACCTGGCTATGCCAGATTCCAGCACCAGCTCTGCTCTTTACAAACATTGGAGGTCTCTGCAATTATCCAGTTGACTAGGATTTGAACAGCCAAAATCAGCTCCTAGCACTGACCCACAAACCCAAACATAGATCAAGCAGCAGAAGAAGCAGAGGCTCTTGGCTTGTGCTGAACAGAAAGCAGCAGGAAAAGGAGACACTCCAGCTGAAGAGTCACAGGTCCTCCAAGCAGGTTTAAGCACTGTCACTACTTGGTAGAGGACAGCAAAACTCAGCTGGCAGTGATGGTCCATAATGGAGATCCTACAGAACTGGTAGCTGTTTGGCAAGCTCTATGCAGCAAAATGGGAGCTCCATACCGCACCATCTTGAAGTTGGGGTGACTAGTCCATGGCAAGACTCGCACCCATGGAGATGGGAGCCCTTGTACCCAAGGAGATGGGAGCCTTTGCAAAGCTGGTGCCGCTTAACTGCATTGTCAGATATGATGAGGCCAAGATTCATAGCTCAAATTGCCAAGCTTAAGAAAACAAAGGTTAGAGAAATGACTGCCAAGTTGGGATAAAAGGCATGGTCCTCTACCATGTCTTCTGTACATAAAAGTAAACCCCAGAACAGAAAAAAAATCAAATCAAACAGTGCCACAGACTAGGTGTGCAGAGCTTCACATTTGCTTGCCAAGGGCTTCTCCTAAGGTCATGTCTGTCAGCACAGGACCACTAACTCCCTTCTGCTTTTCAAACTCTTCTTTCACCTATACATGACAGCGATGCTGAGGCACCCTCAAGGCCCATGCACATCCCATGTCTGCACGTCTGTTGATGCCACTAGATGAGAGCACCACTGTTGTCGCCACACAGAAGAGGACCAGTCACCCACACAGGGCACGCTTGCAAGGGTTTGCATGTGCAAAACCTTTACTTCAGGTGACCCTCCCAAAATCACGACCCACCCTCTTGTCTCTAGGCTAGCTCAATTAAGCTGTGATCCCTGCTAGGGTTTCCAAGGCACAGGCAGCTGCAATGGGGAACAGAGAAAGGGACAGTGGAGTTAACCAGAACTATTAGACCTGCTCCAGGAAAGCTGCAGCAATAGTCATGCTCTGCCTGCACACCCAAGAGCACCGTGATGCAGTTTGCCTGCAGCTCCCACCGTAGGGGCACATCTCCCCCAACACGCCTGGTCATGGGAGACAAAGGGAACAGGATCTGCACAGGTACTACTAACACAGAAGAGCTTCACTGGAAATAATTAGCCCTTGTTAGGAGAAAATCCTTGGGAAATTTTTAACAAAAAGGTGGGTAGAATCCTTTTTCTGTTTTTTTGCTCTCCCTGCCTGGAAAGGTCCCTTTGCTGCCAGCATTTAAGATTTGGAGTCTTGGAAAGTGTATTTTTCTTTGTCAGCCTGGTAATTCATTACAGACTGGAAAGAAATGGATGTTCCTGGGCTGCAGGGTCCTGAACTGCCCGACATTTGGGATGCCACCTAACAATTATCCTTAATTCATAGCCCCATTGTAAAAGTGTCTCCCTCTGCACTCAGTGCAAGGACATCACCTGGTCCCTCTGCAGAGCTGTTTCATGAAAGCATGTGCATTAGTTGTGCTTTATTCAGAAAGGGGTTAATTTGTGCCCCAAGCACAGTAACACAATCAATCTCAAAAGAGCTGCTTGGCTTTCTCCTCCCTTCTCCAGCCGTCACTTCTTGGCTCTTAGTAAATTATTCAGCTTTCCTAAATATGCATAGGGGTCTCATTAACAACTAATTTTGCTTATTTAAAACAACTGCATAATCAAACCACTATAGTGTTCCGCCTTTCTTATAGCCATGAATTATTCATGTGCTGGGAATCTGCATACAGATTTATTGATTCTTAAAGGGGCACATTTTCACAGCCTGGAAAAAAATAAATCCTGGTTATTCTGGGTTTGAACATTTTGGACCAAACTCCCATTTAACAAATCATATGGTGCTTTCCTGGGAACAGACGGCAGGCAAACCCATAGCATCACCAAATGCACCTGGAATTCCTGAGTGTAACAAAAGGGAGTGTTTCCAACATTGCAATTAATCATTTGCACAATCTTGACTTGCAGCCCTTTCCCAGAGTGCTCATGGCTTATTGTTGCAGCATCCATTTCACACTGACTTCTTGGTGCCTTTAGGTGCTCCCATACGAGCCACAAAGAAGAACACCTGGGCAAGGAAGGGACATCTTGCGACGGCATGCAAAGCCACCGGTATCACTGGATCCAATCTGGGCTTATCCCACAAAGAAACCACTGAAGATAAAAACATGTACAGGTTCAAGCGGGAACATGCACCAATGCATGCTTTCAGCCTTCAGGCCTGCCCAGCCACCACCACTAAGGGAAGCAGGGCATTGAGCATCCCCACACACGGACATCCCACACATGCACACCCCTTGATCCCTATACTGGCCTGCTGCATCTTGTCTCATTCTGAAGCCTTTCTGTAGAGTTCTGTTTAGAGAGTCACCCCCAGACCTTCTTGCATAGATCCCTGAGGAGCTGGTCCCATTCTGCTCTTAGGCTCAGAGAATTACAGAGTAATTCAGGTCAGAAGGGATCTTTGGAGCTTTCTAGTCCAAACTCCTGCACAAAGCAGGGTCAGCTATGAGATCAGACCAGGCTTCTCACAGCTTTATCCAGTCTTGTCTTGAAAATTTCCAAGGGTGGAGACTGCAAAGCCTCTGAGCAACCTATTCCACCACTTGACCATCCTTATGGTGAAGAAGTTTTTCCTCATATCCATTCTGAAATTCTACTTTTTCAATTTATGTCCATTATCTCTTGTCCTCCTGTCATGCACTACTGTGAAGATCCTGGGTCTCTCTTCCTAATAAACCCCTCCTTCCCCAAGTACTCCTGGTTATCATTACTCTCCAGTCTTCGAGGTCTGCCTAAATCTCAGTCTGAGATCTGGAGGCCTTAATGACAGCCACAGCCCCACAAAAGCTTCTACAAACATCTCCTCATTCTCAAAAAGGGCACTTTTGGAGTAAGGCTTTGACAATCCCATCCCATGAAAAGGGATTACAGCGAATGTTAGAAATGGAGCCATGGAGCAGTGACCTTCAACTCACTGTAAACAAATAAGGATTTAGAAACACATATGCATCTTGTAGGTACCTCCAGGTCCTTAGTCCCTGGCATATCATACCTGTTGGTGGTTTGATGTCTGAAGGAGAGATGAAGAGTGTCTCCATGCTCCTCAGCTGGAGTCCTTGGTATGAACCCCAGCTCAGATAGCTCCTTCCTGAGGTATGCTATGGGCCTCCAGCCCAGAGGCAGGTCCATAAATGCCCAGGAGAAGCCCAGGGAATGCACATGGCTTGTGCTTGCAGGGTATTAGCAATGCTCCTTCAGTTGGCAGGTGTGTCAATCTTTGAAGAGAAGCTTCGAGCTGCAAGTTCCTCATAAGCACTGATCTTCACCTGTCTGGGGACACTCCAAGCTCAGGACAGTGCTCACAGCTGCAAAGCCAGTGTCCGAGAGCTCCCTGCTCAGCCCCTAATGGCTGTAGCAGTATTGATAGGGAGCCTGGGTCCACTGCCAGGATGGAGATTTCAGTTCATCTTCTCCAACACTGTGACCAAAAGCAGGGCAGCAGCACACCAAGCCCAAGAACATTTGCAGTGCTGCCATTCAAGAAGAGCCATCCTGGCATGCTGGCTCTGGGCCACATCCTGGGCAGCCTCTGGGTTCAGCATGCATGGCCTTGGTCAGAGATGTCCTGCACAGGGCACAACAGCACCTCCACAGCCACGTCTCTCTCTGAACCTCTGCTGACAAAGCCATGGTGGATCTGCCCCATGTGCCATGTGGGTTTCCTCACTGAATGAACATCAGATGTTCCATTTTATTTGTCCCTTGAGAACTGGTCAGGCTTTTTTTTTTTTTTTTTTTTCCCCCCCCCCCTATTTGCTTAGTAAGGGACCAGGTTGCTGTGTTTTAACTTGCCTTCTTACTATTTCATGATAAAAAAAAACCACTAGCCATAAGAGGAATGTGAATCTGTGAATTTTTTTTATAACACAGCAGAGTCCTGACACAAGATCTCCCTTTCTTCCTTTCCCTGTCTGTCTGCATCGCTGGCTGGCTGGCTCTCTATCTATTCACCTGCTTGGATGCAGTTTCTCAGGGTGTCACTCAGAAGCAAGCACCATGTGGAGCAGTCTGAGGGCTTGATCCAAATCCCAGTCCCTGCCTGCCCTGTGATGGTCTGGAGTTTTCAGCCAGGACTTGTTCAGGGAGGACCTGCTGGTGACAGCCACAGATAAGGCAGAAGGAGCTGGGACAGGAAGATACTCTTTGCACAAAGCATATGGTGGGATGTGGGATGGCTGTTGATTACCCCCATCACAGGTGTTTAGCTCGAGGCAGTGGTGTGCTGACCCATCCTTGAATGAGGGGATGGATCTGCTCCTTGCTGTCACTACAGAGGTGCCAGCACATCATGTCCCAGCAAGGTCACCTCGGAGCTGGCAGGCCTACACCGGTTAAAAGGCATCGCTGTGAGTCACTCATGGCTCTGTCAGAGCTCCTCACATAGCACTTGGGAAAAATAATCACATTCAGGATGACCTCTGGAAACCAAGGCATTGAGGAAATGGCAGGTACTTTCAGGCTGTTCTGGGTGTCTTCTCAATGACCCACGTCCCTGTGCATCCAAAAGCCATCACTTCTCCTCCCAGCTTGTGACACCTCGGTCATCACAACCTCCGCTGCTCCTCCCCACGTGGCTCAGCTCTGCGGTCCCTCCACAACCTGGGCTTTGCTGAAGAACTGAATGCTTCTGCCCTCTCTGCAGACTGGATGGTGGGGGTGTGAGGTGTGTGAACGATGCAGGAAGGGTGGGAAAAATGGAAAGAAGAAATGGAAAGGCACTGGGAGGAAAGGGTAGGGTAACACTGGTAAGCTGCTCCTCATAACCAAGGAGCTGAAGCAGCTGAACTGGTTGGTTGTAAACCAGGGTCCCATGAATCTTTGGAAAAGCATTCAGTTGCTTAAGTGAGAGAAAACCTTCTTAAGATAGAGTAGGGAACATCCCTGCTCTGATCAAACAGATGAATGATCCCAGGAGAAACTTCATTTAATCAGAACAGCAGGAACTTGACAAAAATCCCAGTTGTACACCAAGGGACATAGTAACCAAAATCTTGCTGTAGCAGACTTGCACATAGGTGTAACTTTGCAACCCAGGAGCAGCTGTACTGAGACCAGTGGGTCTGCTTAAAGTGCACGTGAACACATGTTCTCAAGAGCTAATTTTGTACAGACAGCAGCCCCGAAACAACAGCTTCTGGGAAACATAGCCAAGACAGAGACCAGGCAAGGAAAAGAGACCGTTTCAAGGCTGGATGCTGGAGAAGTTCTTGGCATTGTGGCACGGAGGTTTTGTTTACTGTTGAAGAAGCAAGTTTGTGTTCTTGTTTTGGAAATGAGTAGAAGGAGATCTATGAATTCAAATGAAAACCATCTGAAAGGCATCCACATGACTTTAGCTGGGAGAGCACTCGGGACCGCAGTCTGACAGGATCAGTCACTTAGTAGAGGGCAATCCACGTGTCGCTGGAGAGATCCTATCTTGCCCCAGCAGTCACAGTCCTGTGTGCAAAGAGCCTCTACATCAAAAAGTCCCGTTCACTACCTTGCGATTGAAATCTGCACTCCATGGCCCCTTTCCATATTAACAAGAGAGGAAAAAGGTACAAGCGTGCTAGGGTCACACAGAGCACACGGCTGGTGGGCACAATCAATGAGGACAAGGAACGTGGAGTTTCATGCAGAGGTTAATATGCCTCCAAAAATCAACCTGCCTAAATTGTACGAGGTACCTCTGTTGTACTTGGTGTAACTTCAGGTACCTCCTAGAAAAACTTAAGAGCTTTTTCTCCTTTTTAAGGTCAGATTTCTGCCTCGGTTTCTGTGTCTTCAGCCTGTCTCTGTTAGAGTCCCCCGCACTTTATGAGAGCTAAGTGCATCCTGTGATTGCCGTGTAGAACTGGTAACCAGGATGCCTGGGTCTTGCGGAGGGTGGAGAAGGTACTGTGCTCCACTTGTTGGATAAGAATGAGCCAGTCACCTTCCTCTTGCAGACCTTGTTTTCCCAGATGGAGATGGTTCTATTTAGCCACATTCATAAATACAGTGTTACAGCCTGGGTTGATGTTGATTTCCAAGTTACTGCGCTGAAGTCTCATCCAGTCCTTAGCACCCGTTCAGAGCTTCCCTCTTTCCCAGCACTTCACAGGTCAACTTCAAAGCAACACGGATGCATCAAGAAGCTGATACGGGTGGTATCAAAGCATGGCTCCTACCTGCAGCTGCTCTTCAGAGTGTGTTCCCCTGGGACAGACCCCTCACACAGCACCCTAGAGGAAGAGAACATCTGGCTCTTCTAGATGGCTTTTACCCACCACAGCTGTACCTCCTGACACATATTCCAGATTTGAGAGATAGATGGCTGACCTGCTCTTGACACCTGTGTCCAGGCAGAGCTTAGCTCATGCACACCCATTCGCCACCTACTCATGGCTTAGTAGGAGTAGATGAAATCTGGAAATGTCATGAGAACAAATATACAAACAGGTTGTTTATTGTTTACATCTTTGCTGCAGGTGTCTGAGCAGCTCTCTGCTAGACGCCGGTGGGTGTGCACACTGGTACTGTCCATTCACTGCCTGCCTGCCCGCAGCCGCCGCTGCCCTCTCTGCCCACCCCACGGAAACAGGGAGCGGCAGGGAATGTCTGAATTCCATAAGAAGCTGAGATACTCATATAGGCAGCATTAATTACACCTCTTAACATTTAATTATAGGTTCCCTTGGTTTCCACTGTATATTTACAGCTAATTGCCGCTGTGTTTCCATAGCTCAGATGTGAACTCACACTCCAGTGATGGCAGAACCACTCTGTGTGTTCCAG
This sequence comes from Cariama cristata, assembly GCF_000690535.1. NCBI lineage: Eukaryota > Metazoa > Chordata > Aves > Cariamiformes > Cariamidae > Cariama > Cariama cristata. Next base: position 143,530 of record NW_009607855.1, read on the forward strand.
ACCGGCTTGTGACCTTAACGATCCACCACCCATTTACGATCTACCATCCATTTATGGGCACCTAGAGAGAGCCAAGAGGAGGAACCAGGTGTTCCCCACCGACCTCACCTCTTGCTTACAACAGCATGTCCCAAAAATGGCCTTAAGCAGTTTAGGAGAACAAGAATCTCCTTGAGATCAGCAGAGGAACAGAGCTGCAGAGTTGAGCTTTCGGGTCCAGTAATCCACAGGGAAGCTGGGACCTTCAGGGACACAAGACACTGCTCCAGTGGAGCTCCATTGAAATGGGCTGTGAAAAAGATCTGATCTTATGCAAAAATATGCAGATGGGAGCTGATTACTCTCAGAATCACACCCTGTGTGCTTCACTGAATGCTCGCAATTTCACAGGGATGTGTACGGGCGCAGTACAGCAGGGACAGCACGGGGACTTACGTTGTAAAACTGAGTCATATCGTGAAATGTCCAGTCCATGTCCCTTCGCTGCAGTTCCCTGCTCCCTTCCTGTTCCCTGTGGTGGGATGCTGCCTATGTCTGGGTGGAGGGTATAAGTTGCCATGATGGGTTCACACTCCCTTTGGAGCAGCGTGGCTGCAGGCCGGGAGGGGGGCAATGGCAGGGCATAGTGAGGAGGGAACATCCTTGTCTCTGCAGTAATCCCAGCGGTCTTCCAGGAAGCCGGACCTGCAGACCTGGGCCTGAATTAGGACTTCAAACACCCCTCTGAGCACTGGATGTCTATTATCTCTGCTGAGTGGGAGGCAGCTGCTTCCTTCAGCCAAATTAGGGGTTATGTGATCCAGGAACAAGAGTCCATGGCATGTTTTGTAAGACTGACCATTTTCGCCTGAAGATCCTCCCCCAGTACTTGCCAAAGGGACAGGTCCAACTGGACAGGAGGCACCCGGGTGTTCCCAGAACCAGGCATGATCTGTACAAATGCGCCCTGTCCTGCCTTCCCCAAACACAGATGGGAAAACTGTCTCAGACGCAGCCACTCCCTGCCTTCCCTGGAAGCCAAGCTGCCACAGTAGGGACATGCTCATGGAATGAGTGTGCAGGAGCTCCACTCTATGATGGAGCAGTGAGCTGAACCTAACCTTGGAAGGCAGGGAGCAGCAGCTGCCAGGATAGCCTTGCCAGGCTCTAGCCTCTGTATGCCCTTTCCAGCCTGGCACTCGGCATCACTAAAATCACCGAGAGATGCTTCCTGCAGGTTTTTTCCCATGGATTATGCCAGCCCTTACTGTAGAGGGCTTGGAAATCTCCTTCTGTCTTCCCACATGTAATGCACGAGCACCAACTGGCTCAAGGGGAACAGCAATGAAATAACTCAACTTGCAAAGACAAAACAACGCGCCTGAGACTGCCCATGCTGCTTGGAGCACACGTGCTCCCAGCTTGGCAATGCGCTCCCAGTAGCAAGACCATGTCTCGGCAACCTCTCTGCAGGCTGCCCAGTGAGGACCCTGTGGCAGGCCTGCCACTCCTCATTCTGCAGGCAGCTCCAGAACCGCTACATCGCTTAAGACAGCATTGAAAGAGAGAAAGAGCTAGTGGTGCTCATCTCACGGAGCTTGGTTCTCTGTGGTTTTGGGCCCTGCAGCACCTCTGAAACCTGCATATCACAGTACCAGGGCTGTAGTGACAAATAGGTCTTCACTTCTGCAAGGGAAGAAGGAGAATATGCCAAGCACCGTAGAAATGTGACCACTCCCTACTACTTTGCTCTACTTGGAGACAGGCAAAATAAATCCTACTGACTCCCAGCTCATTCTCCTCCTGCCCTGCTTTTGCTCAGGCTAGCGCACTGATACCAACACGCCGAGGCATCTGCATCGCCTGCTCAGCATCAGCCACAGCTGCATAGGGTTGGCCTCCAAAGAGCTAAGAGATCCCTCTGCAGCCAGGGTCTTTTATCTAAAAACACCTTCCACATCACACAAGGGATTCAGCCCCTCTGAGATGGCAGGGGGATGAATCCCCACCACTGGTCTAAGCAGTGTATGTGGGTAGGTGGGAATGCAATAGTCTTCATCCCATCACGCTGTGCAGCAAAGGTGGTGGATGTGGGCCCAGAAGCTCTGCAAAGCAGCATGGTTCAGGATGAGCACTGGGCTCAGCGGCACTGGGACCACATAACGGGACAAACCCCAGGCCCTCTGCATGCCTCAGTTTCTCTCTCTCTTAAAGTTAGGAACAATAATAATTCACTGTTTTGGGAAAGTGCTAATCTGGGTATGAAGTTCTGTACATGAGTCTTGTGGGTCTTCTTAAAACATCTCCTGAGGACAGTCTCCTCAGACATTTGAAAAGGAGGGTGGCTGCCATCTGGAGCACGGCACACTGACCTAGGAGAGCTTGCACGGAAACCCTGGCCTTTCCTGTCTGTGTTGTTCATCTGGCAGCACCGAGGAGGTGGCGTTGTCTGATGCCACCACTGGTTTTATGAGCTCTTCAAAAGAAGCATCCTCACTGTCTCACTGAAGAAACAAGCTGATGCACAACCATACCACCTGGGAATCCACCTCTCCTCTAGCGCTTTCTTGCCCAAACCAGTCCATGGCAGGGCCCAAGTTAGACGGTCGCAGCAGGCCATTGCTTAACCCATCCGCTGTTCCCCAAGAACAGATCCTTGCATTTTGGCTTAATGTCACAGTGGAGTCATCCAGGGAGTTATTCAGCCCTGGGCCACATCTGTGCAAGCACACCACTGGTGTCTGGTCCTTAGGGCAATACGCAGCCATACACTGCAAGACAGAGAGTAGACATGCCGGGGGCACAGCACACGAGACCATCCTTAAACATCAACCAACCAACTGGCCCAGGGACAGATGGATCTCCCCCTTACAGGTGGCATCCATTTGTTCCTCTGCAACTTGGAGAGAAATGCCCCATATGACGACTGTGAAAAGGCATCTCAGCCCTGACAACTGAGCAGAGAAAAATAAGGAAGAAAGTATCAGTTCTATTCTGCAAATTGGAGTTTTCTCTCCTGCTTGGCCTCCATGCATACCCCTTGCTATTGTTTGTTTGGGTGCAGGGGCATGAGGGTCTGCTTCTCTGCTTTCACTGCCTTGGGTAGACAGCCCTGCATGTGCAAGGGCAGGGAGAGGTGGCCCGGGATATGCAACCCACTGGAAACCCTCCCAGCCTCCTCTCTCCAGCTGTGCCCTGATAACGGCACTGGCTCCAAGTGCCCCACTGCTGTTTTGCATCCCCTCTCCACTGACCCACCAGCCTCCCAGCTGGGATGCAGCCCAGAGCCACCTCGCAGAGCCGTATTCCCAGGGCAGGCTCTGTGGCTGCAGAGGGCCAGCGGCACATGGTGGGAGCCCCACCGCTTGTGGGACCTGAGCAGTGACTCTGCTGGGTACAGCAGGTCTCACTGGAGAGCCGCACCTGGGATCAGGCTGCAGGGGCATCACTGCAGAAAGGCCAGCCTGAAAATTTCTCACCAGAGCTCATAACAAAGTGCACAGGCACACAGGCCTCCCTCCATGGAGAACCACCCCAGGTCAGCTCCAGATGCTACATGTTCCAGCAAAATACATCTCACAGGACAGTGACTGTGATGGGATTTGCACAGGGCTGGGAAGGAACCAGGGGAACCACACCAACTGTGCCATGCCAGCTCCTGCCTGGCTGCCCCATCTTAGCCACTGATCCCAACTGCTGCTAGGGCATCTTGGACCACTTCAGGATGCCAGCCAGGGGCCACCTCGCAGCCTAACCACCCATGGGATGGAGGTTTCTGCCACACCTGCCCAGATTCCCATCCAGCTCGCAAGGGCTTCCTCTTTCTTCTGCCCTGCCGTGCTCCCAGTAACCTCGATGCTGTGCCCTGCAGCCTGTGGTCACTGGGAAGAGCCAGGTCTCCCACATCACAGCACCTCCTCCCAGACACGATCCCTCATGCACAAGCTTTAAACTACTTCCTTGTGCCTCAGCTTATTCTCATTCACCATGGCCAGACTTCACGCAGCTTGTTAACTCCACCAGGTGCTGCTTTGTATTCAAAATTGCAGGATGCTCGCTAAAAAAGGTGCCATCCAGCTATCATTAGAACCAAGACAAGGGTTCCTCTGGCCTTGAGAGGATCTGGATGAACCGTCACCTGGCTCGCTGTCTATATACAAGCTCATTCTTTGGTTCAGCCAGACCCAAGGATTTTCAGTCCCATTTAGGGGAATTACCACACTTGCCTGCGTTCGTTACAAGCATCAGAATGAAACTCTTCAAATTCCATTTTAATGGGATCCTACCCCTAAGGGACTAAAACCTTTTCCTCACAGCAGTCTGAGCCATGCCTGAGTACTTGGAGATCTTCCCAGTGTTTACCTGGAGCTGCAAATAGCTGCCATTCAGTAGAACCGCATGAAGTTAAAGCTGTTATTAGACATCTCGCCAGAGCAGATCATGGAGGCTGATCCCCTCTGGGTGGGCTGTGCCCCCCCACATGCCCCCACACCCACCCAACCTGCCCAGCCTGCAGCAGAGGAAGGAGCTAGACCTTTGCTCTGTGTCCTGCTCCCCACCTGGCAAGCAAGATACCGAAGAGTCCCTGCAGAGGAGAAAAGGGGCTGCACCTTTGGCCCCATAGATCTTAGACTGCTGCATTGCTTTGGCTTGAACCAAACTCCGAACCATCACAGTACATGATTCAAACTACTGCAAGTGACTTTCCAGGGTGACAAAAGGGAAAACTACAGGTGTTGGTATAATCCCAGTTAACCTGAATGTTGGGAAATGAAATAGCACAGGAATTTCATCACTGACAGCCACAGGACAACATAATTGTTGATTGAACTTACGGGATGACGGAGGCATGGGCCCAGAGCATCATGTGTCTGGAATGGTGGAGACCTCTGATTCAGGTGCAGCAATGGCCAAATGTGCCATCCCACAGCTTTACCAGAGAAGCCCTCACAGGGGTTCAGGGACCCCTGCCTGTTCAAGGTTTCTCCTGGAAACCAGGATGCAAGCATCTGTGAAAGAGCAGAAGCAGAGGGCTGGAGGGTTGTCAGACACCTCCTATCCAGGACAGGTCAGATCGCTCATGAAAGAGGGATTCAAAATTATGGCTGGTCCAGAGGGGCCTGTCCCTGCCCTGAGAAGTGCTGTGCATTTTTGAAAATTCAAGGAGTCACTGGCAGGACTGTGAAAAACTCCCGTTTCTCTGTACCCCACTGGTGTCTCAGATTGCCCGAGATGCTCCTGCCGTTTCTTGACGTAACCTGATGAACAGCTGCCCCTTTCTGGTCTGCTTCTCAGCAGTCTTAAATGAAAGGATTTCAGATGATTTGTAATGAAGGAATTAAGGCCAGGATTTTTAAGTGAATTAGGAGTCCACAATCCACTGAAATTCAAACCTGTTGCTTTCTGGAAGAAAACTCCTTTTAGCAGTACCAGTGCAGTGTACGACTTTGCTCCCCAGAGCTGTGAACAAGCCCTTTGCTTCCCAAATGCTGATCAGTCCCACTGACAGCTACACCTTGGCTGTGCAAATGAAGTTCAACGTGTGCCCGGACTTCTGCTAAGTGCATTAAAAACCCACATGATAAAAAGTTTAGTTGTCATGTCCATTATGTCATATTAAGCCATGTGATGTCACCCTACATCATGTCAGATCACAAAGCAGCTGTGTCCTGGTGATTCAGTCATTGAGGCTGAAATATAGTGTGTGTCCCCCCCCCCAAGGCATTCAAGTCTGGGTGACATATAAAGAACATTGAATATTCTGTAATTCTCTGAGTAACTATTTTCTAGGTGCTATGAAATTTCTGAGAATTTACAAGAAAGTTTTTTATTAATACACGAGTTAACATTAATACAGAGAAGACCTTTTATGAAAGTGGCCGTCCAGCATCAGGCAGTGTTTCCCCCCATTGGACATATTAATTGAAACAGCACACACTCCCAGCCTCTGATATAGATGAAATTCTCTTAAATCTCATGGAGATAGATATTATATTTCAAGAATATTTTCTCAGGAATAATGGACCTTGCTGCCTATTGCACTCTGAGAGAAATCTCCTTCTGCAACAGCTCTCACTCCTCCTGTCATTCAGAGCTGTGTCACCCCTTCTTATTCCCAATTAACACAAAGTTACAGCACCGTCATTCAGAAAGCTCATCTCTCTGAAGGGCCACTGCAATTTAAACCTAACTTTAGCCCCGACTTTCCCATTTGCTATGGCTGCCTGTGCGTAATTAGCCTCTGAAAATCATTCTATCATCAATTTTCTAATCTGGACACCCCATGTGTTTCTGGCTGCCCTCCAGCCAGAGGGCTTTCCATGCTCCACGTTTGTATTTGGTCTGCGCCGTGCCGCTCCTTGCAGGTGGGACCGATCTGTGAGCACCTGAGGTTTTCCATCCTTTTTCACCAGGCTGCACCAGAGCTGCACTGGGCGCAGCCGAGGAGCTCCGGTATTGTTGATGAGCCAGAAAGAAGTCACGATGGTGATTATAGTCTGTCAGCTTCCCTAACCACTTCCAGCAATTAGATTTAAGGACTTTCTTACTAAATTTACAGAAATTGCTTCCTTCCCTCCTGTTCCTCCGAGCAGAATCAGCAGACCCTGATCCCAGATCTGCCCACCCGCTTTGTCAGGACAAACAGTTCCTGATGCATCCCGGTCAAGCTGTGCATCTGGACCTGGTGCAGCATAGCCGGGCAGACACCAGCACCGAGCTTCCCCAGGACCCTGACCTTTACCTATAACCCAAGCAAGAGATAGCAAAGAGATTTACCTTCAAGCCAGGTGCATGTCATTTGGCAGGTGAAGCAACCTCAGCTCACAGTGGAAGCTGTGCTGGGTCAGGAACCAGGTGGATTGCTGCTAACAGACCCTGAGGGATTTGTGGACTAATTGCTTCCCCTTTCCCCTCAACCCCTTGGACTCAATCCTCTGGCAAGTTAAACTCCTCTAATTTCGACAAGGCAGGATCCACTCTTCCCCGGCCCCTGTGACGCAGCCCTTTCCCTTGCACCAGGGCACTGACTCGGACCGTGCAAACAGCCATTGCACAGGGCTGATTTGGCCGAACACAAAGCACTTTTTGCAAGGTTATTTTTCCCTGAATTACCTCAGCCAGCACTGGCACAGTGGCAAGCAGGAACTTGCCACCAAGGGCAGGAGCCCTGGCAGGGGCCTCACAGAAGCCTCCACTTACATCAGCTCCTGCCATGTGAAACAGAGGCATGAAAGAGAAGATCTCCGCAAGAGACAGTTCACCCCCTCCCTGCCTGCACTCTGTGTTCCTCCTCTTCACTGTGTCCTTGGCATAACACAAGCTGTACCTTTCTGTGGCAGAACACGTATTTTTTTCCTCTTGCGAAGTGCCAGGTGGCCTCGTGACACCAGGCAGGAGGCAGAATCTGTACCAGAGCCCTTATCTCCCAGAGAGTCCATCCCCAAGAGACAGATCCCCGGACACTCTGCAGAGCAGTACAATCCCCAGCCTGTCCTTTGCGTATCAGACTCAGAGGGTGAAGAAACAGAGCTTCTGGAAGCATTTCCAAGTCACAGGGATGGCATGAATCCACCCAGAGCCTGAATGGATGAACGTGGACCTGCCCAGGCGAGGGCTTCCTGGACCACTTGGGCTGGAGAGCGTGAGAGGAGGAACCTAAAGGTCTGCCCTCCTGCTCAGGCGCTGGGTCGTTAAAGCACATCCTTCTCACTCACCCTGGTGCAAGCACCCAGTAACAGAGGTTTCTGGGCTGTGCAGTGCTGAAGTTTGAAGCAAAGCCCACAAGGTGAAAAGCTGAGACTGGACATCGCAAAGTCTGGGTGTTGAGGTCCTGCAGGAGTAATCTGGGTGTCCATGCTGTTCCCAGCCCAGGAGCAGTGTGATGGGAGGGCAAGCAGTGAGCAAGGGGCAAGCAGTGAGTCCAGAGGGCTGGCAGGACTGAGGTGCAGGAACACCTTTCCTGGCCAAGCGCAGAGGGAGACCATCAGTTTTCAAATGTGGATACAAAAGGTAGACTACCCCAAATGCTGGCCAGAGCACAGCTGGTGCTGAGCCTGCTCTTTCCTCCCCACACCATTTGCAAGATAAAGAGGGGGATGCATGTCCAGCAAGAGGCTAGGATGTGTTTCTGCTCTCCATCCTCTCCATCTCTGTGCTTTAAACCCTCTCCAAGGTCCCCTTCTTCCCCAGTCTCCCCTGACCCATTGCAAATGCAAGGCCTCCATTCCCAGATTCCACCAAAATCTTGAGCTCAGTTTTTCCTGGGCCTTCTTCCTGCATTTCTGTCTTTATTTCCCCATCTCTTGTAGCTACCCTTTCTGGGGCAGGGATCTTAAAGGCCCTTTATAGGAGGAGGAGGAACAGCCAGCAAAAGCGGGGAAAGACCCCTTAGACCACTGGTGCCAAGACAAGGGGCACCAGTCCCCTGTCCCTGGTGACCACAAAGCTGATTCAGTGGCTGTGGAAAGTGTCACTCAGAGGTGGGGTACATTAAGATCTCATTAGGTTCAATAAGGGAGCAAAGCTCAGAGTAGACATTTTTGGGGGAGCAATAATGTGACATGAAACAGCAGCTGAACAAGAGCTTGCAGCTACAACTGGAGAGCTATGATATGCTGAGCCAACGCTTTTAAACAGAGCCTGGGACTACCGCAGGTCTTAAACTTGTGAGGACTGCCATCAGCTCAGCACCACCTGAGCTCTTACTTCTGGAAGTAGATGGGTTTTTGTTTTGCTTTCCAATGATGTGACGATATTTGCATTTGTCCATGGGGCAGAATGAACTCTCTGTCCTCAGGGGGTTTCTCACTCCCATGGGTATGAGCCAGCCACATGCCCTGGCTGATTTCCACTCAGTGAGCTCCATCAGGGTGAAAAACAGACCAGGCACAGGCACTGAGCTTTCCTGCAAGAGCCACTGCAGTTGACGAGGTCTCTGAAAGCACACCCTTTGCTGGCTATGAGATGCACCTTGTACAATGCAGTGGAACCCCTCTGGGTCCAAACCATCAGGAGTTCAGGGAAACAGCAGCTAAGCACCCATATGAGCAGGTCAGCCCTTGGGTTACGCTGTGGCTCTTGTTCATGACATTTGTCTCAGCGACCATACAGCGAGACACTAACAGGGCCAGAAGCACAAATGACATGGAGGAGGTGAATGAGAAACAATTAGACTCCATTTCCCAGTCCTTGTCCATAGCCCATCTTTCCTCCTTCCTCTCCAGCATGACCTGGTCTCCACCAGAGCATCAGCCAGACCCGTGTCCCCTACCAACACCCACCCATCCAGCTCCTGCCACAGCCCTTGCCCCCACGCGCAGGGTGGTGTCTGCTCACCCAAGATTCACACAGCCCTTTCGCTGTCCCAAGGCAGCTCACACAGGCTCTTGCCTGGCAGCCCCAGACTGCTGAACTCTCATGTGATTGATGGGGTTTTTTGTTATTTCTTGACTAGTGGAAGAATCATATTCTTCTTCCAAGCAGCACGAGCCAGAAACCGCAGCTTCTGCAAATAGCTCATCACTTTAGCATTCCCCATACAGCAATGCATCTACATTCCCTCCTTGGATTTGTCTTGCACTGGGGAAGCCCCTCTTGTCAGACCTGACCTGCAGCACACAGGTTGTAACACAGTCCCGGGGGACCATGCTCCTGAGGTGCCTCTGAGCTCCCCTGTCCTTCCTGGATACAAAGCATCCTACAGTAGACACAGCTGGGGAGCCTTCCTATTCCTCAGCAAGAAAATAAGAGCTGAGCTCCGCTGGTCTGACCTTCTCCTCTAGGACATGACAGCCCCAAGGACATGGGTCTGGCCAAAGCATTGGTCCTTGGAGGTATCAGTTAGCATAGATGTGGAAAAGCCGCCTCTCTCTTGGCTGGCTCCAGCAGTGGCTCTTAGGGTTTGGTGACTCACACTGCTTAAAATGAGAGCCTCCCTTCCCATGTGAAGGTTTCAGCTATCAACTGTGGGACTGCGTCCTACCTCTTCCTACAAAACAGGATCCACTTAGTGCTGGGGACATTCTCCCCAAGAAAACTTCAAGGCTGAACAACAAAGCTATCTTTCAGCTCATCCTGTTTCGTGCAAAGTGAGTGGGAATCCTGGAGTGGTCTCCCATGCACTATTTTTCTCTTAGCTGCTCTGCAAAGAAGAGACTACGGTTGATGGAGAAACTTGGCTGTGTGGAGATGTGCAGGGCAGAGCAAGGGCGGCTACCACATCCCAGGAGGGAAATCTAGCTGCGGTAGTTCTCATTCCTTGCTTTTTACTTGTTTTACTTAGCTAGCAGGAAAGCTCTTCATCACAAAGTGACTTCCCTCAACGACAGGTTCAGAAAACCTTCCATCTTCTAATCTTGACAAAAAAACCAAGCAGAAACTCAGATCGTCCTCCTGTCTCATCAGCTTTCCCTGAAGGGGAACCTGGTCAGTAAAAGACTTCTGGAGGGTTTCCTTACCCCTCCCCTGCTCCTGTACCCACTCTGTGCATTGGTCCCAGGTGGACACTTCATGGGGAAATGCAATCAGGTTGGGGCATAGCCATGCCTGAAGCCCCAGCACAGGGTCCTTCTTCCCATGAGGACCGCGCCGTGGAACAGCTTTTCCTCTCTCTGTGTTAGTTCCCCAAGTTCACTTGTCTTAGGAAATGCAGTATTCATAATTTAGAAACATTCTGTTGACACACATTAATTTTGGCAGTTTTTCCATTTAAAAAAACCTGTCCATTTCCTTCCCCCCTGCCCCTCCTGATCCCTAGTCCCATGTCAGCCTGGTTTTTAACTGTAAATACAGTGCTGCCATTTCCAGCCAAACAAAAATCTGAAGTCCCCCATATCATCAAATTGGCTTAAAGACCATTTAAAGCATAATTATTAAAAATCACAGGAAAACTAGGTTGGTGTTCTTTGCCAGCTATGCTTAAGTCTGAAAAGGTCACATTTCTGTCCAAGTGTCTCCACCCAAGACCCTTCTTCCCAAGAGACAGCTGAGATTCAGCTTGGCATCTCCTGTGGGTGGAGCTTCCTTGGGGACCAGAACTTGCATGAGTACTAATTTTGTTTTCAATTTGAGCCCTGGGGCTTCCCAAGTGCAAAACCTCAGGCAAGTTCCTCACAAAATGGCATGCAAAGTCGGCTTGGTGCTTCCTTCTGATTCAGGCTCTGCCTGATACAGCAGAAACCAGCAGCACGCTGTTGCGAATACAGCAAACCATAAACTGGAGTGCAGTAGACGACCCATGCCTGGCAGGCTGAGGGAAGTTATTATCTGCCCTACTTGAGGCTATTCCTGAAATATGGGGAACAGTGTTGGACCTCAGTTCAGGAGGGAGGTGGGGAAAATGGAGAGCCACGTCCAGGGAGCTGGAGCATAGGGCTGGAGGGAGAGGCTGAGCAAGCGGGGCTGAGCTAGCATGGTGAAGAGGCGGCTATGGGCAACCTAACAGCAGCCCACGTGGAAATGGAGATCTTCGTCTCATCTTCGTCTTGGAATTTTTCAAGACTAAGCTAGACAAAGACACAGCCAGCTTGATCTAGTGCTGGGGATAGTCCTGCTCCAAAAGTGAGGCTGGACTGGAGAGCTCCAGGCATCTGTCCACCAGCACTTCGGTGACTGCAAGCCTCCTTACCCCTGCTATGAATCATCCATTCCTCGGTGCCACTCAGAGCTTCCAGAGCTGCCAAAAATGTGCGAGAGGAACACAAATAGCTTTGTCCCTCATAGGAGCTGTCAGACTTAGGTATTTTATTAGGTATTTTATTTAGTCTCCCAGGCTGCAACACTGCCCAACAGAAGCAAAATACTGTGGAGAACTATTGGAGAGGCGTGAAGAGTGCAAAAACTTTTTTCTTGTGGTGGCCACAAATGGACCAGGCAGATCTTCTCAGCCTATGGGAGATGAAGAGGAGGGGAAGAACGGTCAGAAAAGTGAAGGAAGGAGAAGGGGAACAGCCACAGAGGGTGCAGCAGCAGCTGCTTTACAAGGCTGCTTGCAAAGTCTGAGGCGGCTTGAGGAATGGTTTCCACTCCTGCCAACAGCTGTGACTGACCGTTTGTCTCCATGGCAAGGGCAGCCAAACCCCTTTGCAAGGTAGACACAAAACAGAAGTGGAATGAAGTGTGCAAGTCCCTTCCCTCTCTGTGCCCCTGTCCTGTGTTTGTCCTAAGGATCACTGCAACGTACACCCCTCACCCCTCTAGACACCCGGAGACGGTCGTCCCCTCTCTCCTCCATTGAATATTATGCCTGTTACACAAAGTGAGACAGATCACCAGGGGGCCTTAAGAGAACTCAGCCTTCCCATGTCCTGCTTTCTGCTGGAGATGAGGACTCAGTCCCCAGAATGGTCCTTGGCAAGGGAACCATGGCAGGGCATGCCGCTCCTCACTGTCTCCCATGAGCACTGTTCAGTTCCCCCGTGCTTCATATTCAACTGAAACTCCTGGCAATTGCAGCCTAACACTAGAAATCCTTTTGAGGTGACCCAAGTGCATTTCCTAGTAAATAAAACATCTCCCTCCCTTCTTCCAGCTAGATCACCAGGAAGGTGAGGCTCCTCAGCTGGATAGGCATGGTCCAGTCCCCCCCTGGCTCCCCAAAGGACATTATGTCCCTCCATCTCTCACCAGAGAACTGAGGAGACCAAGTGCTGCCCACGATCCCAATGCCTGCTCACCTGAGCAGTCCCTGTGTTGCCCTGGGAGAGCAGCCCGAATCGCCCCCAGCAGTACCACCATGGGGATGGGGCTCTGGGCCAGTCCTTGTCCCGACCGCAGCCCCCAAGGGAGAGCTCCCATTTGGACACATCCCCAAGTGTGGGTTGCACAGTGGGACCCAGCACTCATGAACCAGCCCTGGAGCGTGCCCACCTTTCCCAGTCTGCCCAGCAGCGACAGGGCTCCTCTCCAGCTCCCCCTGAGGCCCCCACATCTGCTGCCCTGCCAGCCTGGACATCGACTGCAGAAATAGCTGTGGAAAGCCAAAAAGATGGCAGGACTGGAAGCAGCCAAAGCAGACCTCAGAGCTTGGCTGGAGCATTCATATCATTAGTGCAGCCCTGGAGAACCTCCAGCAACCTTGGAGCCCGGTGAGGAGAGCACTGGGTGGCTGCCAGTGCCTCACCAGGTACTTTCCAACACCTGCTTGTGGGTCGGGTACAATCATCCCTGACACATCTTCCCTTCCTCTCTGGGAGCTCTGCTGCTTCAAGAGCTGTCAGCAGGAGCTGGGCAGAAGAGCCAAGGAAGTGATGGTGGAGTGAGAGGTGGTTCCTTGTCCTCATCTCTGTAGACAACTTAATGGGTGCAAACCCATCAAAGCCACTCCAAAACCCCCTCTCCAGGAGTGCCACCTCCTGCATCATTCAAAACAGCATCTTCTTACCCAACAGACCTTGGTCAGAAAGAGGCCGGGACTGTCCCCAGCAGAGCCTCGCTGTTGGTTCCTAGCACAAATGTCTGAATGCATCTCACCCTCCTCCTCCTTCCTTGGCCCCCAGAAAGCCCACCATGGCTTCCCCACATGCTGCTTTCTACAAACACTGAAATAATGACCAGTCTGACATGGAGCAACAGGGCTTGGCTCTGCTGCCCGGGCTGGAAGAAAGCAGTCAGTCCCTACCTCGGGAAGAGGGGGGCTCTTGCACAACGTGCCCCCCCCCTCCGCCCCCCGACACGCACAGCTGCCTGCACCCCTGAGGACGCTCGCTGCCTCTTCCTTTGCTGGGGAAGCAGCTTCCTCCTTGCAGAGCCGCACAGGAAGCACTGCGGTATTTATAGCTCGCTCTGAGAGCATCTTGCACAAACTCGGGGAAAAACCTGCACTCAGTCAAAAACAACCTTTGTGCACCAAGGACTGCACTGGGAGCTGGCACCGCGGGAGATGTTCTCAGCACACGCCTGGACCCACAGGTCCTGGGCAGGAGGTTGTAGCAGCATCTCCAGCATACAGATGGGATGAGGAGCCTTTCCTGGGACTATTTCTGCTCTACTCTGGTGTCGCCTCCTCACTTGCCTCCTCCCATCACCATCTCCCACCACCTGACCTCTCTTCCTCCGTCCTCCATCTTCCTCCTCCCTCTCCTCATGCTTTTTGTGATCAAAGCAAGCTGCTCCCTGCCTAGCCAGATGCACTGAGCAAGGAAAGCAAACACTAAGATACAGAGGACCCTGCTGCACAGGAGGGAAGGACAAAACCTGCTACCCTGCGTAGTGTAAAGAAGAGCAGAAGAGTCAGAGCAAGTCATTGACAAGTGGCAACATGCATTCATCTCTCTGGACCAAAGAGGGCAAAGATCCTTTCCACCAGGGATTTCAAGATGTCAGAATTTGACTTCGATCTCAACTGAGATAAAAGACGTGGAAACAAAATTTTTGCATTCCTTATTTTAGGTAGTTCCAAGTTTCCATTTCTATTCTGAACTTTAAGTGATTTTCTGCTATCACATAAAGCAGGAAAATATTGTGATTTCAAAACATCCACTTCAAAAGAAAACATGGAAATGTTTTGCTCAGAGAGTTCTGAAACAGGTTCAATTACAACTCTGAACTTTTCTTTCCTGAATGAATTCTGTTTCATTTGGCCCAGTTCCATGATTTCTTGGTAGATTTGTATAGGCTGAGGCAATATCAGTTCCAGGAAATTTTTCCCAGCCAGTTCTGGCCCTAACATGAGTCTACTTCCAAGCCCAGCAATGTTCTTTTCCAGTTCATTTCCATCTGACCTGGAGGTATCCTCACCCTTAGCTGTGTCCTGCAATCAGCCCTCTGAGCAGCCTACAAGGCACGATGGGTGATGATCTTCCTGGAACCTCACCACAAATGACACCACTGGTACTATTTTCCTTATTTCTCTCAGTCCTACAGCTGACCAAGCTTGCCCAGCAAAGCTCTCCTGTGGATGGGAGAGGCACACAGCCAAGATTTTCCACCTTTCATCCCAGAAGAATGCAGAGGCCAAACGGAGCCCAGCCTGGATGTGCTCAGAGCGGCTAGTCCCTTGGAGGAGCTAAACGTCTGCATCCTTCCCAAGGCTGGCCTTCATCAAGAAGGCTGCAGGCCAGCCCTGAGGTGACCCGGTTGTGGCTTGCTGTGCTGAATCTGTGTCAAGGATCAGCGCAAGAAGTGTTGCTGCTACCTAAAAAGCAAGTCAGGTAGCCAGTGCTGCCTCAGGCACAGGAAAACAGTGCATTCGCTACATCACCCAGCAGAGGAGACAAACCACTTATTTCTTGTTTGTCCACCACAAATGTGGAATTGGCTCTTCCAGCCAAGCTGGAAATGGTCAGCATGGGCTAGGTCTACTGTAGCCATGGGCCTTCCTGTGTCACGGAGCTGTTCCACTTAAATCAGACCCATTTCTGGCAGAGAGGTGGGCTCTCATGTTTAGCAAACACGCTGTGTCTGAAAACTTAGTCCACCAGAAAAATGCTCTTTGCTCATTCCTTCTGTGTCCTGGCTCTGCAGCGGCACAGCTTAAGGACAGCATGCAGAGACAGCTCCGCCAGCATCGTCCCAAGGAGGAGCGACAGCAACAGCATCACTGTGCACCATGCAGAGACCAAGGCTTGAGTTTACTTTCCAGAAATGATGTCTAAAGCCTGTGTGCAATGTTTACTTTAAGGTCACTATCTGTTCTGCAGGGCTTTCAAAGAGTGCTTGCTGTGGAACAGAAGGGATAACAGAAAAAAACTCTATCTTCCCCTCCCAGGGCAGCAATAATTCCCAAGAAATCAGCAGGATTGCCTGAGAGCTGGCATTTAGTAATAGTCTCTGCATGCAGCTGTCATGATTGTGCTGGTTTAAGACCATTTGCTCACTTGTCCCAACTCTCATGGCTCCACTTGCTCCCTCCCTCCCAAATACCAAGGTGGCACATACGCACCCCGCAGAGGCCAACCAAGCTTTGCTTTGAGAGATTAACATTGATCCCATGTTTCTCCATCAGCATCTCCAGGCAGTGGCGGTTGGGCAGTGCAGCTGGCTCCTGGCACTGTGGGCAGACAGCAAGCACAGCCTGCCTGCATCTGAGAGGCACGGCCACAGCAGGACTAGGTGCAGCACTCACTGCCCTCCCGCAGACATTTTGGAGGGGCCACAGAGCTGATTTTGGGTGTCAGATCATTACAGCACTGTTTCTGAAGATGTCAGACCTATAGCGGTGCTACTGGTTGAGGAGTGACACCCAACAGCCTCCCACACTCATGTGAAATCAGACCATGCTCAAAGCCCATCAGGACGGGGCCAAGGAGTTTCATTTCTGGAGGGCTACAGTCTTCAACCTTGTTTACACGCCGTTTTCGATTGCATTGGAGCCCAGAGCTGGTTGCAGGCCACGTGGCTGCAAAGGAAACACATTCACAGGATCAGCAGAGATGAGAGAGAAAAAGAAAAACCAAACCTCAGTTGTTTTCTTAAGCAGGAAAGGAATCAGGAACAAAAAGCCAATGCAACCTGAGTGCAGGCCAAGTGAAGGCGACTGTAACGGCTCGACTTTCATAACACGCTTCCCGCGGAGGGCAGCGGGGAAGTGTGACACAATAACAGCGCTCAGCCCTGCACCGCAAGGGCAATGCAGGCAGCACCGTGCGTGGAGACCTGCACCCTCCTCTGCACCAGCAGCTGCTGGATCCTCACAAAACCACCAATACTTCTATCACCACTGTATCCCTGCAAAGCAGGACAGAGTTTCTATTCCCATATTGCAAAACGCTGGATCCTTGGGAGGATCTAGGTAAACACTCAGCACTGGAGCGTCTCGTCTTAAAATATGTAGCTGGGCAAATCCTGACATCAGTGCCTTAGTGTACAGGGCCACTTAACTGTGATAAGGAGTCGCACGCTCAATCATTACACACCTTCAGCAGCCAGAGATACGGGGGAACCTTCTGCAAGGACCAAGCACGTTCAAATCTGAGCCATCCTCAGTTACCTGCCCCGGCTGAGGACTTCCTCCTCAGTCACTATGAATGGTTGTTCACAAAGAGTGGCCATTCATCTCCAGGGGAGCATCCAGGGTTGCACTCATGCCTCTGAAAGCAAGACTGCAGGAAGTCCTGAGGGTTCAGCATCTTCTCCTGCTTCCAGGAAAGGAGGTAGCAGATGACTAAGTCCATCTGCACTCTCTCCACTCATCCCACTCTCCACTCATCCCATCCCATCCCATCTGTAGTGTCAGGGGCATCAACAAGGTAACCGAGAAGGACTACACCAAACAGCATTTTACTTTATAGGCACAATATATGAAATGAATATGAAATCTGTGCTACAGCTCCATATTTAGGACCTTTTTTGGATTAGCAGAACTCATTGTCTTGGCTGCAGTGAGCTGATGGTTCCAGTATCCCAGCAGGGAACATGGGAAAGGTTTTTGATGTGACAGAATTCAAAACTGGCATGGATTTTGCCATTTTGCTAGTGTCATTCCTCAAAGCTGAGCCCACAGGGGTTGCCAACAAATACACCATACACCCTTCTTTAGCCTGCTGCCCCTCTCTCCATGCATATGTGCATATGCAGGTGCATATGTGTGGTCTGAAAATTCCTGCCTGAGTTTGGGTGATGCAGAAGATGAAGCCCTGGAGCTCAGGGAGCAGGTTTTCACCGTGGCCCCAGCTTCTGCTGGCAGTGTGCTGAGATGATCTGCCTTTGCCTGTAAACCATTATCTCTCCATCCTCTCTGGGAAAGACCCAAGCCGAGGCTGCATCTTGAAGATAACTGCTAACATGGGAATATTTACGCAGGTCTCTCTCCTGGAGTCAGGCCAAGCTGCCTGTGGTTTGTGGCCTACAATAACAAACGTTACAGCAGAAGATAGTATTTGTTTAACTGCTTGTTCTGTCAATACTGTAGCTTGCAAAAGCCCAAAGATTGCACAGCCAGAGCTGGCGACATTTCGAAAATCATCTGTTCTTGCACCAAGAGTAGTTTTGCACCAAGTGTTTTTCTGCAAGGCAGGACTCTGCCAGGCTTCACTCCTCTCTGGAGACTGGGGGCGGCAGGGTGGGATGGGAGTGCGCCTGCTTTCCAGAAGAGATGGCTCTGCTTCCCTGTTACACTCCACGCTTGGACATCTCCAGCATAGAACTGTGTCCTGGACTGCCTGGGTCTGACCACGCTTTCAGCAAAAGTCTCTGCACCTGAGGTCTTGCCCTGTGGAAACCCAAAGCTCTGGCTGTGGGAAGGTCCATAAGCCAGACAACTCCTATCAAGTTGTGTGTTCACACTGGTGCAGCAGTGTGAAGCCCTGACAGCAAGAACCACCAAAATATATGGCCTTCTCAAAATGCAAACAATGACAAGTCTCAGGCCACACAGCTATCTGCACAGTCATTTTTTCTGCCCTGGAGGAAGCTCCTTCAGGATGCCGAGAGCTCCGTACAGCAGCAGGCAGTTTGGTGGTTGGTCCTCTCTTGGCCTGAACTGTAAAATTTCCACACAACGAGTAGCAAAGGGCAGATGCTCCACTCTGGAAACTCAGCAGACCCTCACCCAAGAGACCCTACAGTCTTCTTGGACTACAGAAGCTCATAGACTGAACTTGGCATCACCTTGGGACTAGGAAGGAAGCTTGGATGAAGAAAGATCTGCCCTCCAACCCCAGGTAGCTCAGCTACCCTTGCTTTGTCCTATTTTAAAGTTCTTACAGGATGAAGAGCTGTCTCTAGGCTGGAAGATCTTCCCTGGGTCTAATGTGAATTCTTCTTCCCGCAGCTGAAGCCTCTTGGTCAGCTGCTGGGCACCGTGAACACGGCAGAAAGATCTGTCCTTGACCTTCACGGCAGTCCTCTGTGTATTTGAAGACTGTTCTCCTGCCTGCCTCTCTTGTCCCTTCTCCAGGATAAACTGTCCAGCACCTCCAGCTACCAGGGCTCTGCTGCTGATTGCTCATCTCAAAACACTCTCCGTTTGCTCCACGTCTTTCCTGAAGTGCTGAGGCTTCAGGAAAACCCTCTCCTAGGGCTTCTCCATTCACAGCCACCCCATTAAATCTGCCCCACTGTGCCAGGACCACATTTAGCCACACTTCACATGCACATTTGTGGGGTTTCAGCACTGCAGCACTGGCTCAGCTACCCCTGTTCGACACAGGTTCGTACCCCATCTCAGAAGGTGCAGCAGCACCCAGAAGTCCCAGTACAGCGTTGACCCTGTGGCCAGAGGTATGGCAAACTCTAAGAAAACATTTAGCAGACATCTCTGCATTCATTTCAGCTCCTGCTGTCTTGCTGATGGTTTCCTCAGCATCTGGCCACAACATGGTGCCAGCTGGAGTACTATCCATTGATACGAGCGTATAGCCTAGAGCCCTGAAATGTCACAGGCTGCGAAAGCACAGCGAATAAGAAGTGATGTGTTTTCTGGAGCAGCAGGTCTAGCGGGTAGCTGTGTCTGTGGGCTCCTGCCAGGACGTAGGTAGGTTCTCTGGTGAAGCTTGGGAGGAAGAGGTGAGCACAGCAGAGAGCGAGCAGAAGCGGGGAAGGCAGGCAGCCCCCGCACCCAGGACCCTGTCTCTCTGCAGAGCGCTTCCACTGCGCCGTTGCAGCCCAGTCCCACTTTCCTTTCCTCTGTGTAAAAGGTTTCAGGTTTCTTTCTGGTGTGGCTTGAGTTTGTTGTGAACCAGAATTGAAGTGTTGAGCTGGGAAAGCTACTGGTTTCATTGCTTCTCAGAATAGCAGCTCTTTTTTCTAAGCCTTATTTATAAACTGCTGCTGTTTGGGTTTTTTATGACAAAGATAGTGAGTTCAGGAAATCAGCAGTGGTTTCTGTTATCTGGAGCACAACCACGCGAGAGAGGGAAGAGGGTGACACACTCCAGGAGCCTGTTCATGGAAACTAGTATCTCATTGCTTTGCCCCCTTGAGAGTCAGATATTTATAACCCCTCACATCTCCTCTTCCTGCTCCTTGCTGTTACCAGCTTCAAAACTTATTCATACTTTTAAACCCACAAAAGTAGCCAGTGGGGGAGGACCGCCTCTCTTCCCTTCCCCCATTTCCATGTGTAATTCATTGCTCATACATTGCACAGACCAAGCACCACGGTTGCAGCAGTTCAGGTCATCGCCAGCAGACCTTCCCACCTACTGGCATGCTTTGTCGTGGCCTTGGGGGTACCCCATCATCCCAGGCACATCCCATATTCCCCTTCCCAGCCACAGCCCAGGTCCACACCACTGACGTGCCCCACACTTCTTGGGCAGACCCCAGCCAGAGCAGACAGATGTAGCGAGGAGGGGTGGGTGGATGGACAGCACATGGGGCATTGGTCTTCCCCAGCGCAGGCAGACCCTGGGTATCATGGTGGTCAGAGAATAAGGGCATGGGTACCCGTGGTGGGTGCAGCTGTGTAATGCAGATTGCAAATATAACAGTGAGACATCAGCAGCAGAACAAACCAGGGCATCCCCCACAAGAAGAGAAAGTGCTCGGAAGCTCAAGGAGATCTCAAGATCTCAGAGAAGCAGCACCCAGAAACTGCTGCACAAACTGCAATACAAGAAAGATGCAGACTTACTGGAGCAAGTCCAGTGCAGGGTCACAAAAATGAAGGAACTGGAGCATCTTTTATATGAGAAGAGGCTGAGAGAGCTGGGACCCTTCAACTCCCAGAGATGTTCATGCCCTGACACACAGAGCTGATGAGGACAGAGGACCTTCTGGCCCAGAGAAAGGAGCCCATGGAGGGGAAGGACAAGGCAATGATGCCACAGCAAGGTTTGTCGAGCTGAGTGACTTAAGGGCTTGCAACAGGCTGCCACTGCAGAGGCCACCTGTGAGACCTATGCTTCCAGTCCTGCTGTCAGCAGACCTTTGTGAGCAGTGTAGACATTTGCAATGGGTCAGGCCTTGATCTGAAGGGTTTGGAGCAACTTTGTTCTAACACAGTGCTCTGGCCAGAGCCGTCCAGGGTGCAGCTACGCACCTTACCATGTCCCAGGTTCAGAGTCTTAAGGCAACTGCCCTGGGGAGTCCTGGGGACCCTGAGTGGGTCCTTGTTGCCAGCCCAGCCCTGAGAGAGCAGCAAGTGCATTCAGCTACCAGAAAGGGTCCCTGTGCATGGACCCCCTCACCTGCATTGCCTTCCGCTCCCCCCAGCATCACCTGGTCCAGTTGTCCCGTCATGGCCCCCTACACACCCAGATCTCAGAGACCCAAATGCTGCACAGACCAGTCCAAAACACAGGGAATACCTGCCACATTCCTGAGCAGTGATGCTGGGTCAAACAGTCAAAAGCTTAAAAGCATTCCCCAGTGGCCATAAAATGGAGACTATGAAACGCACACTGAGATCTAGATGAAACACGTACATCTCTCATGCTGTCTACGGTGAATGGTGATCATTCCAGGAGTGCCTGCAAAGTTTGTGTGCTAAGAGTGTCTCCTGCTCCCTACATCTTGAGAAGGAAACTGCATTACTTATACAGCTTTGGGAAAGGAGTTTGGGAATGCTGGGGAAATGTGTGCAACTTGGATCAGCTCTTCATGTGGGGAGACCAAGACCAGTTCTCTGCCCCCGTGGGTTTCTGTGGAAGCCCCACATCCATGCTGGACCTTGCCAGACCTCTCAAGTCTAAACCCAGCATCCATTTAGCTGACAACCTCCAGCTGAAAATGCCCTGAGGAGGTCCCAGAGACCACCGAGGCTACACTACCTTGGATGCAATGTGGCTCCTGCTTGTTTCTTCTCATCCTGGTCCCACCAGCCTGGTGCTCCTCTTTGCTCAGTGCTGGGGGAGCTCAGCTCCTGAGGTCCCAGGACAGGGCCCCTTGCACCTTTGTGTTGGGACTCTTGTGGGCAAAGCACAGCTGGCAGTTGACTGCAGTGCAACCAGGGTGGGGGCTTGAGAGCTTGTCCAAATTGCTCTCCAAGTTTGAGGGTGCATTTCATGAGATATAGTGGGCCAAATTAATGCCACATATCCATAGCAAGAAGGAGATCTTGCTTCCCATCCCAATGCTCTTCCTCCCTATTTACCTAGTGCCAGCTCCAGCACTTGACGGACCCCTGTGTATGCTGCTGGACGTCCCTAAAACAGCGGATAACTATCCCAGTGAGAAGGCAATTCAGCTGCCTGCAAAAATGCAGTCATGGAGCACAACCCCATGGATTGTTTTCTCAGGACAACACTAACACGGTTACCTTACCTCAAGAAATGGGAATGCCTTCACAGCGCTGCTGGAAGGCACAGCACGATCAAGCCATGGACACCTATACAGGGACACAGGCAGAGTTCTGGTGGCCCAAGTCTCACCCAAGACCTCCACCTCTGTCCAAGGTGAGAGGTCTGTAACTCCACACAGAGCTATCACCCCGCCTTGCACTGGTGTCTCCCAGGGGCTGTCGTTTTCCAAGATGGATTTTCTCATTTCAGACCCTCAACTTTTCCCTAAACCCATTTCAGTCTCTCAACTGCAGAGCCCGACTCAGACCTTGCTGAGGCCAGAACTGGCAGCATTCAGGCATTGGTGTCAGGAAATAAGATATTTGAGGGGTTCTAGCGTGTGACTGACGCCGTCTCATGTGTCCACAGAGTAGCATCAGAGAGACCCCGGTGACAGGAGAGCCTCAGCCACTTCTCCCTTGAGACAACCCCTCACAGGCCATGCACAACCTGTCCATAGACTCCGCAGCAGAGAGACAGGGCAGCGCAACTGGAGAATGGAGGGGAGGGAGGGATGCTTTTGGTCCTGCAGGCCCTGCTGCAGGCTCACCCTCCACCAAACACCTCCTTGAGCACTGCTTCAGGTCCTGGGTGAAAAGGCATCCACAGCTCCCCAGCGGGATGCTGGCCTGTGGGCCAAATTGGTCCCCCAGGCAGGAGATTTGCCACAAAGTCTGGTTCTCATTTTCCTCTTCTTAACTCCATTCTGTGATTGCAAGTTCTGCTTCCCACATCAAGCCAGGGACCTCCTTGCCCAGCTTTGGGCTGACCACCAGCTGCTCCCACCTTTCCTGTACCCTATCTCGTACCCACTAGCACCGATTATCCCAACACTGCCTTCCCTGGAGCCTGGACAGGAGGAACTACA
This sequence comes from Cariama cristata, assembly GCF_000690535.1. Lineage (NCBI taxonomy): Eukaryota > Metazoa > Chordata > Aves > Cariamiformes > Cariamidae > Cariama > Cariama cristata. Next base: position 166,537 of record NW_009607855.1, read on the forward strand.
GCAAGGAACTAAAAACGCCTTTCAAAAGCACACAGCATGTGCATGGCAAACAGGAGGACGGTTTCTCTCCCTGCCTGGCACTCCATTGCTTTCACCAGCTTGTCCCTTACACAACAGATGCCTTCAGCAATCAGTGTTCCCAAAAAGGGCAATTGCGTTTTAATCCTGACAATGGCAGCAACAACACGAGCTGTTTTCTTAACATCACATATGCCAATAGCTCCCATGGATTTCAGTGGATACTGGCCAGGAACATGCATTTTTGGGTAGCGCATATTTTCAGGTTACTCCCAATAAATTGATAACTCATTTAAGCATCCAGACCATTTTCTTCATGTGAAAAGAAAACATGTCCACATGAGAACTGGGCTTCCTCTGGCCACAAGCCCCGCTGCTTTGGCCAACCTCCAGGCACCTGGCACATATCCACTGCACCAGGCCAGCAGTGCTGCTTGAGTCTACTGACATTGCCACCCTGGTGACACAACAAGACGACTAAAATCCAGGCAGGTTGCAGCAGGATGGCTGCTCAGTGAGATATGCACAGCTATGTTTCTTTCACCACAAATACCAACAGATGTTTTCTTCTTTATTTCTGAGATCAGAAGGAGGTACTGCTCCCTGTAAGCTTTTACCATGATAAAAAGGAGAATGGACGATGCATGAAAAATTGTTTCTTTATTTCATCAAAATAAAACAAACATTTTCATTTAGAAGTTTTTCCGTTAAGTAAAAGACACATATCAGTGAAATCCCTGGTTTAGCAAGCAGGTTTCTCTGCTGAAGCTTATCCTGAGTAGAAATGTCCTGTCCAGCTCCAGAAAGGAGTTGTTGCAGACCAGGGAAACAGCAATGTCCACCTCAAGTATCTTCTCAGAAGTGTCTACAGCCTTCCAAGGTGGTTCAGGCTGTGTCAAGTGCCCTAGGAGGAACCTGTTTTCAGATCTTTCCCCCCCTAAGCACCTCCTACCCCAATCCAGTGATGACTCAGAGACCGTCATCAGCCCACAGCCCGAGCCGAGGTCCAGCAGAGCTCACCCCTGATGCAGGAGGGGACCAGCTGGAGGACGAAGCCCAGGGGCTTTTCTCTAAAGCCCACCAAAGCCCCCGCACCAGCTGCAAGCTCAGCCCGCAGCTGCCATGCACAACTCGCCATGCACAAAGCTGCAGCCACACGTTACAGAGCCTGAAAGTCTGACAGCAAAGGCTGCGATGCTCTGCTCTGGCTTTGGAGGAGGCTGGTGGGAAGGCAGGTCCCCAGGCAGTACCGGGGGCTGTTCCCAGCGGCATGGCCCAAGCAGAACAGCTCCTGTCGGAGGTGGCAATTGCCCATGGTCACCGCAGAGCCAAATTCCGGTCGTGGCAGAGCCAAAATCCAGTCACATAAACAGGCACTCTGCACAGGACACTCTCCACGCTTCAACGCCGTGTGATGCCAATCAGGTGACAACAACGCAGTTTGTTTTCAGGAATACTGAGCCGATGAATAACAAAAATAGGAACCTGACAAACAGGTCCCAGTGACCTGGATCCCAGGCAGCTCTCCCAGGACAAAACTTTCAGTTGCCCTGAGTCACCTGCCCTGTTCCTCCCCTGCCACGAGAACCAGAGCCGCCGGGCACCCAGCCCACCCACAAGCTCGCATCTTGCCAGGGCTTCACTGTAGTCCCTGCTCAACACTTGGACTGGTTAGAAAGTGGAAAAGCACTCGGGCATCCTCACGCAGTCAGGGGAGTGAGAAGGGCAGGAGTGAGGTTGGAGAAGAGCTGTCATAGCCATGAGGGTCTGGAAATACCAGGAAGAGCATCATTGCTACATCAACCCAGGGAAAACAACCACTGTCATTTGAAAAGGAGGGTGCACAACATGAAGGAAAGAGAAGGCAGATAAGCAGCAACAGCTATTTCTGATGATAATGAAAGAAACACCGCACTACAGCCCCCCTCCGAAGACTTGCCACCACAGTCCTGACTACCCCACACCTCCAAATGCAAGACAGTTGCATGAGGCAACTTCGGCAGACCAGAGAAACCGCCACCAGCTAATCTGCCTCAAGACAGCAGCAATGCAGGCACCAAGAGATAAGAAGAAATAACTTAAAACCTCTCTGACTCGATGCCCCAGAGGACGCTGTGCCTTGCAGGAGCAGTCATTCGGGTAGGAAAGCCCCACTGCTGTCCATCTCCACTGATCCCACTGCCATGTGCCAGAACCTGGGAGGAACTGGCAGAGGGACAGGGCATCATCACACAGGGACCCAAGAAGAGGTAGCCTTGATCTATGATGCCTGACTCAATAGGGTCCTTGCCAGAGAAACCACAGCACTGCTCTGCCCATCTGTGCTTCGAATCCAGCCTGAAGGAAATCGCAGTGACCAAGTCATCCAGGGAGGCCATGGAGAGCGAAACATATGCCCAGGGAGCAATGAAAGCCAGGCCTCGGGCAAAGCAGGTTCTTAACCTGAAGCAGACTTACGGGTTGCTCTCATGAGAGGGGATTACTCCTTGGCTTGTCTTCAGCAGGGAAAAGGACACGCTGTGGTACCTGGGCAGGGCAGTCATGGGACTGAAGGGACCATGCAAGAACAGCGCCCTGTGATGTTGCACATGAACCATCCCCTTGACACTAGAGCCAGCTCGGTGTGCTGGCTCACAGTCCCTGGACCACAGACACCGTATGGAACCCTGGAAAACTCCAAGGTGGAAAGGAAGGATAGAAACGGGAAACACCAACGAAGTAGTAGCGAGGCCTGCGCAGGCTGGTGGCCCAGCCCGTGGCCAGCAGAAGGACAGGGCCAGCGCCTCAGCTTCCTTGGCTGTGGCAAGCCACGGGGCTGTGCTGGGGAGGGGTGACAGCACGGGGAGGAGGTGAGCGGCTACACGTGCAGCTGAGGCAAGAGCTGCTAACGTGCACGGCCCCGTACCACGTCCGAGGCTCTGCCAGCAAACCGGTCTGGCAGGCTGCCTGCTGCTGCCATGCTTGGAGTAGCACCCAGTGCCCTTTGGGCCAGGTTCAGGCTGCACAGCCACGGGTGGGTAGTGCTCGGGCTGCCAGCTCTCTCCAGAGCAGGGCTGATTTTCTGCTGTCAGGCCCCGCAAGGGAGGTCCCCAAGGGCTCAGGGGCTGCTAAGTGGGATCTCTGGGCAGAGTGGGGGCAGGCAGCTGGGTGGGCTGGTGGTCAGGTACCATGCCAGCTGAAATGGGGTTGGCTCTGCCTCAGGACTAGAAGTTTTTTGGTCCTTTGAGGCTGAGGTGCAGCCAACGCCTGCCATGGCACAGGTCTAAACCCAAAACGGCTGCATTGGCACAAGCGCAGTGGAGCAAGGGCAAGTTGCAGGGCAAAGAGCCAGGTGCTGAGCAGGACCTTGCCAAGTCCCACGCCAGCTCTGCAGGCATCAGCGAGGAGAGGCCGGACCCCACTGACCCCTCCTGCTCCCTGCCGGCCGCCGGGCCTCAACCCCACAAGGACATCCAGGGAGGCACGTGGCCGTGCCGGGCCCATCTCCCAGCCGCCTTCCCCGAGACTGAGAAGAAGGTGCTGGCACGGAGCGGGGAGCAGAGCAGGAAGCAGCCGGCACAAGGGGTGCGTGGCAGGCCCAGAGGAAAGCAAACAAGAGAAAGCCATTGAGGAAGCTCGTGTCTCATTCATGTGCGTCTCAGCCAAAGTCCAAAGCAGGAGGTGCTTGCAAAGGCCACTGGAAAAATTCCAGTGATGTTATCTGACCTCACAGAGCAAGATTAGCCCAGAAGAAAAAAAAATAAGAAGTTGTTTACAAGCTGGGCAGGCCAGCTCAGTGGTTGGAGAATGCTGGGGTCAGCTGCTGGCCTAGCTACGTCTGCCACCAAACCCCTCTGTGCCCTGCTCTGCTCTCAATCACCTTTGCACCGTTTGGCGGCCCTGGCAAGTGAGACGCTGCCGAAGGGCACACGGTCCCACATTGCCACCCGTGCGTGCAGGAAGCCGTGTGTCCCGGAGTACGTGGGCAGGGACCTTGCAGGCGAGCCAGCTGCACGCTTGGCAGGCTCCCGCAGAGCCGAGCGGAGGCACAGCCTTCCCTTCCTTGGCATCTTTGCTCCCAAATCCCAGCAGGGTTAATGGCAAACTCAGTTTCCCTGGAGCTGGCCACCCGCTGCAGACCAGTCACACTTGCTGTCGGCATTAACAGTTCCTGCATCCAGCGGGGCTACTGGGGAGCAACCAGCCCTTCACCCTCCCCCCCGGCCATTTGCACTGGTAGTCTCTGCCCAACACCTCCTGCCTTTGTGAAGCGTTTCCATCTAAATGCAGATGAGGAATCACAGGATAATGTAGCACCAGGATTCAGCTCTCCTGGGGGACTGTTTTACCACGCAGAAATTGGGGAGAGGGAATTTTGAGTTGGTGTTTGGTGTATGCTCATGTTCCTGCTACGTGGCTGCCCAGCCAGCAGACAGGGAGGCACCGTTAGTGCCCTGCGCCCTGGAGAGGAGCTGCACCGTGCCCCTCCTGGGCTCTTCACTTTTCCTCCATATTCTTTGTCAGTTGTGTTTTGGTTTTTTTTAATCTTAAAGAAAAATCTTTTCTGCTGGACACCTGTGGCTGCTCTCAGTGAAAGCCACATTCTCCTCATCTCTGTCATGTGCATCTGTCTAGGAGGCATTTGCTCAAGAGAGCTTCACGGTGGCATGAGCCTGTTCCTGCCCCACATGTACCAATGCATCTACACCACAGAGGGAAGGCACAATGCAAAGTCCTCCCCTATAGACCACATGTGAGGTGACAACTCCACAGACCCATCACCAAGCAGGTAGTACCTGGGGCACCTTCCCAAGAGAAGATGAGGTGTCCTGTTGCAAAGTCCCAGAGAAACTCAGGTTCACCACACCTCCTTGCTGGGCTATGCTGGGACCCATGGCCCTGATGGCACCACAGATTCCTCATGTCCTGCCCAGGCAATGGTGCTTATCCCCTCACTTGTCCACATCAGACCCATCTGGAGACAAGAAATGGGTTTGGTAACAGATGTCTGAAAAAATTTGCTGTTGGCAAGTACACCTCCAGTCCTGTTTGTCAGAGACTCCTGTAAGACACGGAGTTACACTCTGTGTCAAGAAGCTTAATATTTAATTTAACTTCTAAATCTTGGCTTGTTGACGTACTTACTTAAAGGCAAACTGGAGAAACTCCATTGGAATTTGCTCCTAGTTCAGGTTTATAGCACCATGGCCCCTGCCGGACTTCTCAGCTTCAAGGTCAAGGTTTGCAAACCATTGTGATTGTCCTTAAACAAACAAAAAATGACAGTGCATTGCATCCCTTTCTCATCTCCTGGTTGCCAATAAACAAATCTGCTAGGAAAGCTTTACATGTGCAGCAGAGATTTACTAGGATCCTTTCAAGGTGTGGTATAGAGAACTCCAGCAGCTGATAGTGAATATTTGATGAAATTGGATGTCTCAAACATCGGGTAGAAAAGCTTTCAGCTCCTTGGCGGTGCAGGGAGAGGCAGTAGACATGCACCCCCAGAGAGGCCTTAAAGGAATCAGACCGTGGTGACCCTTCCACCAGAAAGGGAAAAGCAGCTGGCAAAACCTGACACTGCGGGATGGGCAACGTGGGCTCTGGGCCACTTTGAGTCCAGCAGATTTGTTTAGCCACCCTGTGCCTGGTTCGTGGTTGCTCTTTCTCTCCAGGAGCCTGTGCCACCAGTGGGGAGCTGACTATGGGCTGGTGAGCTGCTGTAGCAGCTGCAACCCATCCCCACTGCTGTCTTCCTCAAGGAGCCCTTCCTTTTTCAAGTACCCAAAATGTAGGAGCCACCTTTGCACAATGAGGGGCAGATTAAGTGAAGACAGGAGGTTTATGGAGAAGAAAGTAGGTGGGAGCTGGTTGCTGCCCCATGTTATGACTGCTTTGGTGTTTAATAGCTGATCCTCCTGTACTGTGTGTGCCCTTGACATTTTCCACCCTTCATGGAACGAAACGTGTGCTTCAGTCATTCAGATCTGGACTTGTCCAACCCAAGATCTTCCCAAATGTCACAGTCAACTAGGTGCTGTGCCCAAGGGAGCTACTGCAAGCCAACAGCATGCAAGAGGAGCAGCTCACCTGATGCCTGGCATCTTCTGGAAAAACAATGCTGCAGAAATCCTTTGTGATACAGCCGAGAGCTCCAAGAAGTTTAAGCTGATGTGGAGGTGATTTATGCATACTGCTGCCCTGCATCTGCCCACAGCCAGACCCAGATACAGCAACATCAGACAGTCGTACCTGATGGATCTCAGTTTAGGTCACACCTCTGCAGATTTCCAGCCTCCCACCGCACACTTCTACTCTATGTATTTGTCCTTCAGTGAGAGGGAGTCTGCAAAGGGCCGCCTTCTGGGCATTTGTCTCTCAAAGGCAAGCTTCTCCCTTAACAGAGGATATTTCAAATTGCTTTAGCTTCTATCTGCACAATATATTCTATTGCTTTGAAACTTGCAGGAGCTCTGTAGGGCCAAGCATTAATTTAGCTGGAGTCTTTGAATCACGGGGTTCCTCAGATCCTTCCATCTACACCCAAATACATAGCTCACATTGCTACTCAAATTGTTCTGCAATCTCCATGCAGAGGTAAATCACACCCCACAGCAGTGGGTGGGTTGTAAACTGAAATGCATCGTGAGAATCACTTGGTCAGAGGAAATTCCCAAAAAAGTCCTCTACCTGCTCTCCATTCATCACTACATCTTAAATCCTACAAAGCTCTTTATAAAAATGTTCTTTTTTTTTTCCTTCCCCCTAAAACTGAGGCTCTCAGACTCTTACAAAAAGGAGATCTTGTAGATCAGCAACTGGAGTTAGCAAGAACCAGTTCTGACACATGCAGCATATTGCAAGACAAAAGTGTTCTGTGCTTACAAAAAGTGCTCGCCCATGCCACCTCTCAACCCTGAGGGGCTTTGGGGACATGACTTTACCACAGTGATACCACTGGAGCTGTGCAGTTGATGCATGATGATCAGGGATCAAATACGAGGAGGGAACATCTTACATCAACAAAATCATAGGTAACACAGACTAGCCATACATCAGGCTGCAAGCACCCTCCTAAGAGGGAAAATAAAAGGTCTGCAATGTGCTGGTGGTCAGATCCCTAAACTGATGCCCACCCACATGGATGCCTTGACATGGGCCACAGAGACACAGGCAGTGCTTCCAGTTCCCCAGTCATGCAAAGCCAAATTGGTGCCACTGGAGCAACAATCTGACTAATTCCCAGCCTGGGTAATCCACCCTTGATAACACAGGGCTGATGACACCAGTACAGCCAGAGTGGGGAAGTCCCATGTCAGGAAGCCATGAGTGACACACTCCTGGAGGTGGCTTATGTGGTAACTTAAGTCAAGGCTGACCAACTGACAGCCCCAGGACACAGGCAGTTTATCTGCTTTCCCAGAAAGGCCAGTCTGTCCATGGGCTGATGACAGATGGTAGTGCACGGGGAGAATGGAGGAGAGACTGCAAACCTGGGGTTAGATCGAGCCATACACAGCTGTAAATACAGCCGCAATGGCTTGGGTCCTTAATACTTGAGACCTCAGCACGACAAGGAACCACTGCTTGTTCTGGGCAAAAAAAACTGGTGAGAGAGATGCTATCAGGACTAGTCAGCCCTTTCCCAGCTCTACTCCCCAGCCGTTGGCTGGGCAGCATGAAGTACAGCAGACAAGTCTACGCTGCTCCCTGTAAAATAAAATATTATTGGTTCGAGAACAGGAAGGCCTCAAGACACAGAGCACACAAGATGGCACAAAACATGGCCAACATGGAGGCTGCGGATATGTGGACACCTCTTGCCACCACAAGGCTTCCCATCCCTCCATGCCCTTCCTTTTCGGCGGGTACTGGTTCCTCTCAAAACACCCCAGGTTACACTGGTGAAAAATCTAGGGGACAATGTAACAAGCTAGATCAGAGAGCCGATCCCAGCCAACATATCTCCATTTCTGGTCAAATTCTTTTCAGAGTAGATGAGCTGCTGGTCTGGCTTACCCTTCCCAATGGAGAAGGGACGTAAGTCAGTGTAGAGAGGGAGGGGACTTTCACAGTTGTGTTCAGCAAGCCTGCGCTCTCATCTGCCAATTTGTTTCCAAAATGATGGGCCGTTTGCCACCCTTGGGGTCTTCTGTAATGCAAATGGCTGTGGAGAGCCCCTTCCCACCTGTTACTCCTATCCAAGAATTCCTGCCCCTGACCAGGACTTGCGCTACACACCACACCTCTCCAAGTGAGAGAGGATTTTATGGCTGGATGCATCTGCAAAGATGAGGGCAGACACTCCCCTTGTACTTGTTCCTCACCTGGGTGTGCATCTGCATGTGAACTCTCAGGCAGGCAGGCAAGTATATGTATGTGAGCATGTGTTCATTAGCACTAAAAAATGCATTTGTCAAAATCTCTAGAGTTAAAAAACAATCATTACATAATTACATTAAACAATTAACCAACTGATTCATCAGTTAGAGGCTCACCAACAACACCTGAAACCCATCCCAGCCACTTAACAAGGCAGAAGGTGGCACAAACAAAAGCAACTCCCAGAATATCCTGGAGGTTAACAGCCCTGTGCTCTGTCCAGGTAAGAGAAGACAGTTTCCATTGCTGGCTGATGGCTTCTGGGCATTATCTGCTCTGAGCTGCTGGTTTAAAGTGTTTTGATATAGAGATATTCCGTATAAGTAACCCTGCAGGTCAGTACTGTGTGGTTAGGCATTCACCCAAGATGCCTGTGCTGCCTAACTTCAGTCCCTTCGTGACAGTATATACTCAGACCTTATTTCTCAAGTAATATAGTTAGCTATAAACAACTTCTTCAGCAACAATTGAGACACTTTGTTGGCACTTCCTTCTGCTCAACAGAGTCCGTGAGCACAATGAATATGCAGAACACCTAAAAAAACACCATGAAACAACCTGCTCCAAGTCTCCAGAAAAGATCTGTCTGTTATTACCGGAGCTGTGATCTGTAACGCTGTAGTTAAAGACTGCACAGGAGAGCACATACACACAGTTGGGGAAGCAAGTTTAACTTTGCCATCACCTGCCTTCCAAGTGGGTAACCATGTGACACTAATATCTTTAAAAAAGAACTCTCTAGGTTCCTTCAAAATAAAAACTAATGGGGAAAAATCAGCACTATGCTTTCATACGCTGATGGAAAGCACCGTGTCCTATAGAGAGCACCAGTGCCGCTGTATCTAGGCTCATGGTAAAATAATTTGGCTGGCACGGCTCACTGGGTGAGCATGTGGGTTGCACTGGGACCCTGTGAGGCAAAACTCAACTCAGACGTAAAAGACACTGCTGCAGACAGAGTTACATCAGAAAACTCTGCTTGTTACATTCACCTTGCTACCAGCTCTGTTTAGACTATCAGTTGCATCCTTGCTGGGAAGGCGCTGCTGGCAGAGCAACCAGCATCTTGTTGATGCCACTAAGTACCTAACCTCAGTCACCTTGGCTGGTAAGGTCTCGCTACATGGTAGCATCCCACTGCTGACCCTGCAACCAGAACTGCCATCAAGCAAGGACCCTTCTCACGACGGCCAGCACCCCCCTGCACCAGGGCATATGCTGGCAGGGACCGGTGCGCAGCGACCCTGGAAGCAGCTGACAAAGGTCTGTGTGCACATCCTTCAGCATGAACAGGAGGTTCAGCATCATCCCCACAGCGGGTGCCTGCACCCCAGCCAGCCGTGTGATCAGGTAGAGAGGCTTGGCCAGAGTGACACTGGGGGAGAGGAAGGCACTGGAGGGGTGACTCTCTCCAGAGAGCTGATCTTACGCTGTTCGCAGTATCAGAGGCAGACAGCGTCCCTGCTCAGGAAGCAGAGTGAATACAATGCAAGCAAATACAGTTCAAAATTTGTGCTTCACGTGAACACACCACTATTCCCAGCGTGCATGGGCTGGGAGCAGAAATGACCTGCCTGAGGTTCCCCAGTTGCCTCAGGTCCAACCCTTATCCCGAGGTGAATAAGTGGGGTATCGAACAGGGACAACCCAAGTTTTCTGCAGCTGAGTATCCCCGGAGTAATTGTGGTGCCCATACCACGCTGAGGGATCCCCAGTCCAGCACGCTGGGGACACTGTCCCTTGTTCCCAACCACCTCCTTGCCCCGTGCCCTTGTTGATGCTGACATGGAAAAACAGCGAGCTGCAAGTACCATCTGTGGGGATGGTAACACCAGGCAGCATGGCCGGGCCTTGGCATCCCGTTCGGAAACAGTGTGCATTGGGGGGCTCCTCACCCCCAGCAGGGTACTGGCAGGGAACTGGGGGTGCTGGGCTGGGGGCCCTGGATGCCATCCATTCCCTTCCTCCCCACCCTGCACCTCGGATCCAAGGGCAGAATGCCCGATCCCAAAGCCCTGACAGCGAGGATTTGCCAACATCAGTGCCCTACGTGCTGGAGGCAGCCA
>NW_009607856.1:0-8148 GCF_000690535.1 Cariama cristata
TGGATTTAACTCCATTCACCACCACGCTCTGGGCCTGGCCATCCTGCTCGTTTGTTACCGAGCGAAGAGTACACCTGTCCAAGCCATGAGCAGCCAGTTTCTCCAGGAGAATGCTGTAGGAAGTGGTGTCAAAGGCTTTACTAAAGTCCAGATAAACAACATCCACAGCCTTTCCTTCATCCACTAAGTGGGTCACCTTGTCACAGAAGGAGGTCAGGTTCGTCAAGCAGCATCTGCCTTTCATAAACCCATGCTGACTGGGCCTCATCACCTGGTCATCCTGTATGTGCCCTGTGATGGGACTCAAGATGATGAGCCAATTGCTGTTAATGACACTTGACTAAACCCAGTAGGTGAGTTTTTTTGTAATGTTCTTGCAGTTTTAGGGAACGACTATTACAAAATTATTGCAAAAACTCAAGAGTTTGCTCTAGAAGTTGAGAGTGACTCAAAAAAAATTTGCAGTGACTCTTCAAGAAGAGTCAAGGAGTTAGAGCTGTAAGGGAGGCAGTGTTACTTCCCAATGAGGAATGAAAGGTTGAAATTGTGACAGCTGCAGCCTGTGAGTATTTCATCCAGAACAGAGCAGGACAGCCTGGAGGGTGTACTTAAGGTTGATAGATTAGAGCTTGTTCATTGCATGGCTTTGTTACTGGTAGATGCTGTTACAAAACCCTGTCTCTGGCCCTACAATTAAACTCCTGTGAAGGATATGGGCAGCGGGGAGGAATAAATAAGGAATTGGTGGCTTGTTGCACTCGAGTCATTGAAACAAATAGTTCACTGTTTGGTATTTCTTCAGGGATGAATCTATGCGAGTGGCAGTAGTTTGCTTCTCAGTTTCTCATAACAAAATGCAGCTGTCTAGTAGTTTCTTGGCATTTAATACAAGATATGATGTTAAGATGTTACTAGTATAAAGCATAGCACTGTAAATCACTTGGACTATATCTACATTGAGTTTTATTGCCTTAGGGCTGTTTAACACAGGTTTAATATAACAGCAACTCCATTCTAAAAAGCAACACAGAATTTAAAAAAAAAAAAAAGAAAAAGAAAAAAACAAACTATAAAGCCAAAGGCTCTGCTCTTTGGAAAACACAGCAGCACATTTGGGTATGGCTTGGTTTTGCTGGACAGCTGTTTGTTGCCTTCACTTTAAAATATAGATATGCAACTAGGTGTGCATTGAACCTGCTTACCACGATGGAGGGAGAAGTGACAATAATAGAAGGACACAGCTCTCGAGTAAATTTCCACAGTAACTTGTGGCCAGGATGGCTATTTTGAACTTTCACAAGATTGAGCAACAACAGTTCATTCATAGCTACTGAAAGGGTAGCTCAGTGTGTTAGATGTGAGCAATGCAGAACTTGCTTTTCCCCCAGCGTCTCTTGCCAGATACACAAACTTCTGGCATTTCTCTGGTTTTCTTTTACTAGACTGTGTAATGAGGTGAAAACCCTACTTAAAAAACCGAATACTTTCTCTGCTATTTCTTCATAACTTAGGACCCAATCTGTGGAACTCACTAACTTCTCTTCCTTGCTTTGTGATGTTTGAAAATAGCATTTTTCTATCACTTGAGCAATGAAATCTGGCCTGTGTCAGGAGCTGGAGACTGTGCAGGACACGAGGGCATAAGCAGACAGCTTCAGTGCAGCTTAAAGTGTCCAAAACCAGACTTCAAGAATATTCAGTGGTCCTAAAAAAGCCAGTAGCGATTTGTGGCAGCTCATGCCCTGTTCTGCTTCATCAGCATCAGCCTGTGTGCCTCCTGCAAAGTGCCAATGCTTCTTTAACTGTGTAATTATGGAAACTGATACTAGGTGGCACAAGAAAGTGGAGAAGCGCAGGTGCCTGTAAAGGCCAACTTCTGACCCAAGAGGCTGGTTTCTTTGGGCTGCTGGTGGACAGAAAGGAGCTCCTACTTTGACATGCTTCTGGAAGAGCCCATCTTCCTCCTGTGTCTTCAGAGAGAACCTAGAGTGAGCCCCTCTCAGTGCTTCTGTGCAGACTTTGCATGTGTGGTACGTGCAAAGCAGCATTCAGCTCCTGTCACTGGGACTTTGTGTGAGAAATCAAACCGGAGTGGTCCCCTGTCAGATATGTGATGGTGAAGAATGGCTGTAATAATGATGATTTCCTTTTGTAGATTTCAAGATGCTTTATGAAAGTTCATGTTAATAGCATAACTTGGATTTAAATTTCTTGTTTTGTTTTTCTTACATTTCAGGTCTACCAGTCATGAAACGAATTCTTCTGTTTTTTATCCTGGCTGCTGCTGTTATGTATGGTATACTGCATGGAAATCTGTGGAGAAATAACCTCTACTGGTATGGTGATGCTTTGTTCACTTATAGTGCAAACACCCTTATGGCTGTATGAGAGATGTGGCTGTGAGTTGCTGTGTTGCTGAACAGCTGTTTACTAGTAATCAACAGAAGTGATTACTACTCTGTGTTTTCTGGTGTTGGGGTTTTTTTGTTTGTTTTGTTTGTGTTGTGTTGGGTTTTTTCTTTTCTTTTTTTTTTTTTTACTGTGAGGGAATGAATGTGATTGTTCTGTCCTGTTGCCCCTTCTTTCATGTCACTTCTAAACCTAGTATTTGATTTGAGCCTGGTTGTATGGAGAGGTCAGGACCTCAGAGATAGGGAGCCCCTCTGAGTTTCATGAAAATAGGTGTTCAGATGAGGAGAGGTATCTGATTTGTGTGTGTCCTGTGTCCATATCTCCTCCCACCCCATGTGTGTTTAGTGTTAGCTTGTTTCTTCAGGTGTTGGATAAATGACATGGGAGAGACCTGCTCCACACATGGGAATAACTGCAGGTGTAGTGGGCACCTTTTGAAAAGCTGAAATTTGTTGAGTCCCGGTGGCAACCTTGTGGGAAGTAAGCCTCCACTGTCTCCAGGCTGTGCGAGACAGGTGACTTGGGATCTAAAATTCAGGGTGCTTATCGAAGAAGTTGAGTTTCCATTGGTCTTTGCACAGCTGTGACCAGGACAGACTGGTGTGTTTGTGTTATGAAGATAATAGTGATAGCTTTTAAAAGTAGTGATTGATGTGCCTCTGTCTTGTTTATAGCATACAATTGATACGAATGGCTTTCTGTTAGCAAGCCACAATATTGTGACATTTCCCTTTTTGCAGGATTAGCTTTTATGGACAGACTTCATCTGTGAGGGCTCCTCCTTCCTATGAGACTAGTGGAGTTACCCAGTAAGTTCAGCAGTTGAGTATTTTTGTGGTGGGGTTGTTTTTTTGATTGGTTGCTTGATTTTTGGGCAGGTGGGAGGGATTGAGACTAAGATCTGTAGCCTTTGTTCATACACTCCCTGTTCATTGGTTATTGTACAACTGTGTCCATTGGCTTTTTCTGTTATGAACACAATTGTAACATGTCTGGCAGAAAGGAATTTGTCTGTGTCGTGTTTCCAGTGTTTGGTTAATATTTATGGCCACTTACAGTGACTGTCTGTAACAAGCAATGAATTGTTAAAGGATGTTTGTTTACAACTTCCAAATTTCTGCAGTTCTGAGTTATACCTGAATAAAATTAGCAGAGCTACGAGGGCAACTTTTGTGCTTAAAATTTATTAAATCAGAGGTGTAGTTCACTTGTGATGCACAAGTCTATGTATAAGCAGATCTTGTGCTACTAAATTCCTGCAGTTAGGTTTGTGGGACTAATGAGTGCTTGCACTGAAACTTAAAAGCAGACCTCTGTTCTCTCTGAAGCCATCCTGCAAAATATCATCTGAGGGGCTGATGCTGTAAATCAATGAGCTGGCCAGCTGATACGTTTCACAGGGTATTTTCTCAGTGTCAGTATTGATGTGATAACTGGAGGTTACCAAAAGCAATTAACCTTAAAGGTCTGTTTGGCTGGTTCTAATGTGGTGGTTTCATCCTTCTGTTATTAATGCAGCCCAGATGCATGCATTGCTCACACTGAACTTTACTCTTCCTTCTGGGCTTCATATTTTTTATTAACTGGGCTAAATCACCAAGGTGGGCATGTGCTTAGAAGTGTAAGTCTTAGCCTTATTACAAGAGGAATGACTTATCCAGAAAGAACCTCATTTTTCCTTGAAGTATCCTGTGTGGTACTGTCTATTCCCCTCTCCAAAGAAGACTCTGCACTCCTTTCTGAGGAGTGCTGGTGATGCTATCTGGTATGGCTGCAGGGGCAATTCAGCCCAGGTGTCCTTCTTCTCTGCAGGTGGGCCTGAGATCCCACCTCTGGTTATGACCGCTTTGATAGTTGCTGAGCAAGGGAGGCTGCTTCCAGACCAAGACTCCTTGGAGCAGCACTGTGAGATAAAAGCCCTTACTAGTAAAAGTATGCATACCGCAACAAGATCCATCTTTATAATACAGACAGAGGCAATACTGAATGAAGATTTGGTGTGGTGTTAAGTCAGTAATCTGCTTTTACTAATTTGTCTTGTCCAACTTTCCCCACCTTGTTGCTACTACCCGTTCCTGTTCTTGCTATTTCTTTGAAATTCTTCTTTTGCAGGCTACCACCAACGGCTGTGGAGAGAAGGAACATGCTGGACACTTGTCTCCTGAAACCAGCATTTGAATCTTTATTGGGGTGAGTCTTCTGTGGGAAGGAGGGGGGGAAAGAAAGGCTGTGCTGACTGAGGTAGAAATGGATTATTTAACATATTCTGGACTATTTCACATTTTGATTCACCTCTGGAAGTACAGCCTTTGAGCTTGGGTTTATTGCTGCTTTTCCTGGTTGTGACAACACAAATTGTTTAGCTTGCCACTGATCAGCATCTGAGCAATACCATACAACTAGCTCAACGTGCTGGTGTATGTACTGAATAAATAAATAAATACTTCCTATTCAGAAATTGTAGCTAGTAACAGTGAAGTTATTTTAATGATTGAAATACAAGCCTTCATTTTTTTTTTTCCCCCCTCATGCTTTTCCTGTAAAAGAAGCCTTCATGTCCAAGACTGAAACTCAGTCATTCTGCTATTAAGAACCTGGACTTAAAAGATTAAGACCTTTTTGGTAGCCAAGTATTTCTGTGGAAGCCAGGGACCAGAGAAGTTTTGAAAATCTCTTCATTTTACTTGGAAAGAGGAGTATGAAATGTGCAAAAATTCATCCAGTCTTTAATGTTATATGATTCTTCTCCTTCAATGGAATTTTAATGGAATTTAATTTTAATGAAATTTGGGATTATTCATGGTTTTGTTCCTCTGATAGTATTGTTGAATTGTGTATAGGTGTCCTCCACTTCAAGGTACTAATAGGAAGCTTCCTTTGTAAAGCAGCAGATGCAAAAAGGAAGAGCTTCAACCCAAAACAAAGGTGGTGATTGGTCGCAAAAATGCATCCAAGACGTTTGTGAGGAAATACTGGGAGTTTTTGTTGTTAGAAGCACAACTCGTAAATAAGAGATCAAGGAAGTGCTACAGGACCAGAAGCAGACAGGCTATATTGCTGACTTTGGGTTTTACCTCAGCGGACATTGAGTGTGGTCCTGAGAAAGCTTGGGAAGATGTCTAGGCCAAGTCCTGGCTGAAGGAGTCTTAAAGCTCTGAGCAAAGACACCGTTGCTTGCTGCTTTTTTTTTGTGTCCTTTTTGTGTACAAGAAAACATGGCTTTAATTCAGTGCCATTATTATTTTAAAGAACACAGAAGGATCTCAAGTTTGTTGTCCCCAAAGCAGTCCTGTAGTCTTCGAGTTTTGATTAGCTGCCTGGCCAAGTGAGATGGTCCTGGGTCCCTTGCCCAAGGAGTGTGCCCAGGCTGTCTCTGTCAGGCACAGCAGGATAACTCTGGTGCTGAGCAAGGGGGCAGGAATGGGCTCAGAGATGTGCAGCAAGAAGGAGGTAGGTGCAGAGCTAGAACAGAATCTCTTGCATATTTCCATAGCTCCTTTACAGAGATAGTTTGCGTGAGCTGAAGATCTGGTCTGTGCACTTTGGTAATAGCCTGGGTAGGTTGAAAGGATTTCTAACCTGGCAGAATTATTTATTGGAAAGGAACCAGAGCTAGAAGTTGCAGTACTACTCATTGCAGTAGGTAAATTATTTATTATGTCTAGGCTTACCAGCTGCTTCTGAGCAGCAAGGCAAGTTATTAAATTTAATATGGGTCTTTTAGTGCATGATGTCTCAAAGTTAGCTGGTCTTGCTTAGTTAACCTATGGCCCAGTTCTTGGTGTGTGGGCTGTGGTGTTTTGTTGTTTGGATTTTTTTTTCTGTTGTGTGGGTTTTTTTTTCCTTTTTACTATTAGTATCTTCTGAGTACATAGAGCTTAAAGAGCGAGATACTTGATTTGTGAAACTGAGAGGGAGGGGGGTTTTAACAGCTATTATTATTCTTAATGGAGAAACAAGTCATTTGCTGGCTGTGGGTATTTATGGTCAACACTAGGTTTTCTCACTGTGACTGTATACTTCTGTGATAACATTTTAATATAAGACCCAGCATGCAGGATCGCAACAAAGTCAACCAGTTCAGTGAGTACGTGCCTACTTAACTCCAAGGTGAAGCCAAGGGCATGGTAGCATGTGACAGGATTGAGTCTACTGTTCATTCATTTGGCTTGACTTGGCAGATACAGTAGTAAGAGTCTGTTCCCTGCTATAAGATAACCCTTGTCTGTGGTTACTGTCTTTTGAAGGAAAAAGTGACCAATTCTTTCTATCTTGATGCTTATAAGGTATGATGCCATCATGTTCTAGTTTGCAGGAGAAATACGCTTTTGAGGCAAACCTCCTTGTGATCCCCACGTGCTGTGCTTCTCATCGCAGGGTGGCCCTGGCATATGTGCACTGGGCTCCTTTCAGACATCTGACCTCTGGCTAAGCCAAGAGATGCATTGCAGGAGCACGCCCAATGTGCTGCAGCTGCTAAGGGGTGTTCAATCTGTGGGACCCTACAAGAGTTAGTCCAGAGTAAAAAAAAAACCTGAGGGTATGTAATGTGGACACGAGAACTCCATAGTTTTTTGCTGTGTGGATATACCCCTATTGACCCAAACTACTTACTGATGTCAACACAGCCTTAAAGTGCCACTTGTTTGGAATGGGAGCATATCTCAAATAAGCTGATGTCTTCAGGAGATGGTATTGTCCAGTTAAAACACATTATTTCAAATCCCATTCCTGTTTATTAAATTGCAATGTATAATAACTCTTAATTTTCCTTGCTGCCTCTGTTACGTACTTTTCAAACCTGAAGTTATTTGTTGTCTTCCTGGGTTATGTATTCTCTTAAAAATGCTGTATCATGGAATAAGCTTTCAGTCATGCGATTTTAATGTCTCTATATAGCTTATACTAGCAGAGAAATAATTTTATCTCACTCTCTATTTTCCATTGTAAAATCTTCCCCTTTTCTGTTACCTGCTTTCTTTCCCTGTGTTCATGAATTTTCTTCTTTTAAAAATTGGTAGTACTTGAAGTAGCTTAAAGAAAGCTTTTTTGAAAGCAATTGCATGAATTATTGGCTTATTCAAATACATCATGTGGATTTTTGAAACTTCTTTCTTTTTCCCTTCATTAGTGTGGACAAAATATACCCTTTCCTGTGTGCTAATGATTTTATCAGAGTGGCAGAGTTCCACGGGAGCGATAAGTTTGAACTACCTTATGGAATAAAGAGAGCAGGTTTGTGTTCCCCATGTACCTTGTTTTTAAACAGAAATATCCAAATAGCATGTAAAGCCACCTGAATTTCTGGCCCTGGTCTTTCCTGTTCACCAATACCAATCCTTTTGGGGGTATCTAGCAGTGCCTTAATGGCTTCATTTAGTCCCTCTAACCTGGCACTTTCTTTTTTTTAACAAATAAAGCACCGTGTTGGCATTGCCCATCATCGCAGAGAAGCTCCAAAAAGATGTCAGTGAGGAAGAGTGGAACTTATTCAGCTTCCTTTTGTTCGTATGTAGGCTGGAGTGCTACAGATATTTAGCTAGTGCTTTGCTAGGTGAAATATTAGCTGGGTCAGTGTGGTGGGATTCAATCAATGCACCTAAGCTGATTGGAATCCAGAGTCCTAATGAGGTAGAAGTCTCCAGCTTGGGGCAGTTACATCAGCAAAATTTTCCTTTTGATGGGCTAGCTTCTCCCACCAGGGAAGGTGTCACTGGGGCTGCAGGAGGTATTCCT
>NW_009607856.1:8179-32161 GCF_000690535.1 Cariama cristata
CACAGCTACTGTACCCATGCAAAGTGTTTGCCTGCTCATGCCTGCTGGCTGTGTTGGCCAGGGCAGAATAGACAGGGCTAGAGACCCTAAGGGTCTTAGTCGCACTTTTGGAAAGGGTTATAAAGTCTCAGATCTCGGAGTTTTTAACACTGAACAGCGCACCTTTCTGGTACCCTGCAGGTCTGGGCTTTAGACTCTGGATTTGCGTTCCATCAGTGTAACAAGGATGGTGCATTTTCCCACACCTCAGGGGCTGCAGTGAGGCAAAATACATTTGGGAATGGGTTGAGGCCCTCTCTCAGTTAGAGGCACCTTGAGTGTCCAGCAGACGCCTGCCCACCGAGGGAGGGCTGGGAAGGTGCCACTGCCCAGCTTTGCCAGTGAGCACAGGCTGGTTTGATGTCTTCTCCCAAGATCCATAGTGCTGTTACTGTCCCTGGCTGTGCTGCCCCTCCTCTTGGGTCAAGGCTGCTTCTGTTTCAGATGAAGGTGGGTAGAAGAAAAAACAAAGTCAATTAGGCCGCAGGTCTTGGAAACTCTTCCAATGCTTATTTACTGTAACTAAGATTTTTCTTTTTTTTTTTTGATACAAATCCCATGCTGTTTCCCAACATGGGAGTGTTGATGCAGGAAAAGCTTCCCAGAGAGGAGCTCTGATAAACCAGAATTTCTTTGGCATCATTGATTTAGCTGTGGCCCTGAATTACAAGTGTTCTTATTTTGAGTTTTTATGCACAGTACGTAAAAACTACTGTGTCTGAAAATGCTGTAGTGAGGGTGGCATGTTGATTTTTATATTGGAAAGCACTGAACATTTTCACTAATTTTTATATTTGCTTTCTAGAGCAATTTTTTCGTTTAGCCCTTTCAAGACTGCAGAACTGTGGACTTTCCAATGAAGATGACAGGTGAGATGGTTTATTTGCTACTGTTTCTGTTCATTGCATATTTAATATTTATCTGAAAAGCAATGTTGTTATCCTGAAATTTCTCAAGTTAGTCGAGATGCAGATCTGACTGACTGTGTCCAAGCAATATGTAACTGATTCCAAGATTTAAATAAGTTTGGTTTTAAACATATGTAGTACCAGCATTCAAGAATAATTTTTCTGTGAGAGAGCTTAAACTTACAGATTTCTTTTTGTAAGTGCTTTAGGAATTTGCTAGCTGAATGCAGTCCTGTCTCCCTGCAGTATCTTTTTGTAGTTGAAGGAAGTGAAACCACCCCTTAAAAATTGAATGTGATCTGTTCTTTCCAAGTCATCATTAGTGTAAGCTAGAGAATTTTTGAGATTAGCAGACGCAAACTAATGATTGTTTCTACGCAAATGAAATCTTACGCATGTTCCCGTGCCACCTCATCTGCTGGTCTGCCGCACATCCTTGTTCGTATGTGTGCTCAGCTTCCTTTTTCCATGAATGAGGGAGACGTAGGCGGCCCGGAGAGGCCATTCCTGGCATTTTGGGAGTAACTAGGGTGTGGCACGCAGTGGAGCATGCCTTAGATAACTTGCTTCCCATGCATTAGATTGCCCTGTTTAAATCTTTTGGTTAGAAGCCACTTCTGCCAGAGTCTTTTGTTTGGTTTCGGAGGGTCTTTCTGTGTCCGTGTATCTTGTTGTTGTTGCTTTATTTTTGTTTGGGCTCTTTTTCTTTGTTTTGGGGGTTTGTGGTTTTGGTGGTTTGGTGTTTTTTTTTTTTTTTTTTTTTTGGAGGTAGTGTAGTAGGGTTGGCAAGTATACTAAAATCCGGTATTTACCAAGTGGTGCAAATGACTCTTTAGATTTGCAGTCTAGCAAACAGACTGACAACCTACTGTATATCATGTTAATATGCAGACTTCTTAATAGACTTGAATGCAAATAATGCTGAGGTTAGCTGTACTTGGTTTTGTTTTTTAATCAAGGAGATCAAACAGAAGATTGTTCCTTCAAGCCAAATGCCAGGATCACATTTAATTAAACTTGGGTGGAATATGAACCGTATAATTGGTGTTCAAGCCTAAGAATTATCTTGAGTTTAATATCCAGTTTTCCTTTTCTTCACCTACTGTACTTCCTTTGCCTGTGTTTAGTATCTATTTCTAGGATGTTCAGGTTTACCCTTAAGGGGGGACACACACCATACCCCTGTTTTCTATCAGGAGTGTGAAAATTGGGGAAATCTATGCAGAATTGGCTGACAAAGGCTAGTCTTTTGTCTGGAGTTTGAAGGAGAATGCTAAATGTTGTATTAGAAATTCCCTGAAATTGCAAGTTCAGCACTATAATAATTTTGGCTGTAAAGTAGAGACACTTGCAGTACAGCATAGTACCTTTTAAATGGAAGTGTCTGTCATACAGATCAAAAGTAAGGTAATTGGTATTTTATCCTTTGAACGTAGGTTCTCTGAGATATGTTTAGTGGTTCTGAGAGGTATGCTTCATTTTACTAAAAGTAATATACTTCAGTAGTACTGAAGCAAAATGAGAACTATTGCTATTTAATAGGCAGTAGTATAACCAAATCAAATGTACAATGACTTCATACAATATGTTCTTTCTGGATCCATCAGGTTTTGTGTAGAGCACTGTTAGGTCATGAATCACTGTAGTAAGGAAGAGCTTTTATATATACATCTAACTGAGAAACAGCAGCTTTTAAATGGAAACACTTTGGGAATTAATCTGAAGAACACTTTCTGGTAATACAGAATTATTAGGCAGCTCTGTAATGCTGCTGCCTAATTCAGCCTTCTTGGCAGAATGCAAACCAAATTCCCCTGTAAACCTTTCTTGGAGCAGAGTGGGGCAACCTGCTATAAAGTATTTTAACAACTATTAGGCTGTATGAGCACCAAATCTGTGGTGATCATATAGCCATATTCATGTGCAACTTAGGTAAAACTGTCCGTAGTGAGCTATGAAGGATTTTTTTCTTAACAGTTCCATTTTCCAAACTTAGGTGGAATTCTCGCTGTGTAAGGGTCTAGTTCCCCAAAAGTGTTTGGAAGGGAACAGTGTCATTGACTTCAGTGGAATAGCCTGTAGGAGAACGGTTTTCCAGGCTAGGGTTATATCCACAGAGTAACCTCTGAACACCTGCTCTACCCATTTCCTCATAATTACTCACTGGGCACTCTCAGCACTCCCGAAATTCAGCAGCAATAAATTCTTACAAATGCATTTACACAATCCTGAGTCAACAAAATGTGACCTCTGCATCCTCCTTTTACCAAGTAACCTCGAAGGAAATAATTTGCATTCCTCAACTGACTACAGGGGTGTGTGTTAAAGGAGTTGAGGTTGAGAGATTCTTTTTCCTCTTCCAGAGAAACAGTATTTCAGTGGAATGTGGAGGATGCAAGCCTTTTGACCTTTAAAGGCTACATTTCCATTTAAAAATATTTTTCTTTTATAGGCTAGGAAAGTGTTTCTGTTAGCATTTCACCATATAAACAAAATAAGTAAACTAATGCCTGGCCTCGAGATTAAGAGGCTCTTGTACTACATATGAATAGGGCAATGGTTTGAGTGACTAAAGGGATTGCATTTAGATGTTGGAGACCAGTTACCATGTGATTTGCATCAGGATCTATTTATACTCTGAGCAGATCTCTAACACCTAAATGCAATCCCTTAGTCACTCAAACCGCTGCTATAGCAATTGTTATAGCTGAGGTCTTATAGTTTTCACTTCATCAGTATTTTGCTGGTGGTTGTAAATTGGACCTCCAGACATTTCAGTCTGTTATCTCACTTGTACCACACCTGATGTTGTTTAAGGACATCTGAATTTATTTCTCTTCTTGCCAATTTATTGACTTGGAGAAAGGGTGAGTGTTTGGGTTTTTTTAATATGAAAACATTATGAAAAAGGAAACTTTAAGAAGTGGGGTTGGTAAAATAACTGGGAGTAACAGTTTGCTGAAAATCAATGTGTTGATTTCTGTGGTCTGCAGTAAATAGAGGTCAGTTTATTTAAATATCCTTGAATAGAGTCCAGCCTTGCTTATATATTCTTTATCTCCATTTTGTATGTTGATTTCCTATGGTATTATGTTCTGGTTTTTTGCTCTAGCACAAACCATTTTCCTCTGTGCTTATCATTGTCAGTGAAATCTGTGCTACTGTGGATGTAGACCTGTGGTCGTAACTGGAGACACTTGAATACTGGAAGGGTGCTAAGGGGAGGAGATAACTCAGAAACAGCACGTTCCTGCCAGACTTTCTGTTTGAGTTGGCCCGCTTCGACTTCCTCAACTTGATAGAGATTAAAAACTGGGCTAATTTGTTTGACTGTGTTTGTGACTGTATTCATGTACAATTCATCAGGAGTATTTGATCTGCTCGTTGACTTTATCCGTTTCAAGAGTTCACATACCAATGTTAGATGTTTTATTGGTTATTTGAAGGCAACTGAAACCTTTATTTTTGAGTATGCATGTTAAGGGCACTGAAGTTTGAAAGCTTGATCAAAATTCAAATGTCACTCTGTTTTCCATCTGAGTAGTGTTAGTAACTCGCAGCCATGAACAAGATCTGGTCTGCATCTGTCAGTAAGAGGGAAGAGAGTTTGGATTTGACTTGAGAGCAGCTACCCAGCTTCTGTACCTGTGCAAACCTTGGCTGCTGGGCTCTGAAGTCACGTTTTATTTGACCCTCCCTGCCCTGAGTACATCCTGCTACATCGCAACCAGTGCAGAGAGGAGAAACCAAAGAGCTTGTCAGTTTTATACCAGAGTGGAAGGTGTTATTTCACCAGGTAGGGATTGACATAGTGAAGAAACTTCTTAAATCATAGCCTCTGCCAAAAATTGGAAAGTATGTAATAAGGAATCACTTAAAGTTCACCTACAAGGGACAGAACAAGCAGTGCCTTTTCAGAGTAACTTCTTGGCTGTTTATCATGGTCAGAATATCTTGTATCACTTGTAATGGAGTTGACATTGTTTTTGTGAATTCACACCAAGTAGTCAGAGTATAAAAGAAAATATTTAGCAAGATTAGGAGTAATTTTTCTGGCTTTTTATTGAGACCTGAAGATGAGTTCATGCATGGTGTGTCAGTCACTGCCAAACCAGGGTGTCTACCAGGCATCAGGGATGGATGCTGTAGCCAGGAGGGACCACCAGGAGTTGCAGTATGAGTAGCAGTTTAGGATTTGCATTGTGGTGATGAGGTTTGTACCTCAGTTACCCAGCTGTGACCACGTAACTTTTGGTGAGAGTGAATTCAGAGGTTTGAGATGACTGAAACTTTCAGTGATTTACAGAAGCATGCTGTAAACAACAGGAAAACGTGATACTAATTCTGTGCTTTTTTCCCCTCTCCCTTGTTCCACCTTCATCACTTACTGATCACGGTTTTTTTGTCCAATTTTCCTTTTTTCTTCCTGTTTCTTCTTGCTTTTCCTTCTCTGTAGCCCAGGATCTTGCTTTAAGCTCTATGATATAGCTGTAAGTAACAAAGTATAATTCAGGAAAGGGTAACTTCTGCTTCTTTCCTCCCACTGTAAACTTTGCAAGAGGAGTATGTTCACCAGCCTATTTTATCAGGATATCTTAAAACTAGATTGAAAAACTAATTTGAAAATGAACAGGCTGAAGCAGTCCTGGAATAGAGAGGGAATGGGCATACTGAGGATGGGATGGTGTAACAGGCTTTCACCCCTCTGATTTCCGAGGTACTGAGTCACACGGACTTGTGGCATTAACTGGAAATCTTTTTATGAATGCTTGGCTTCTACTAAGCTGCTCAGGAAACTCTAGAGAAAGGTGTGCCAGATTTTTCCGTGTCACCCCACCCTGAGAGCCACATTTAGCAGCAATATTTTTATTTTTATATCTATAGATAGATAGATACAAAAAATTTTTAAAGGCAACTCCCTCTGTAGATATGGCCCTAGAGCAACAGGTAAGAAGGTGCCATCCCAGCATTTCTTTTGAAATACAGTGCTTCTTACAGTGGCATTTATTCTCATTTCACCTTTTCTGTGAGCTTCAGATTTTCAGCATTGCTTTGAGGCCCAGTTTCCTTTCCCTAGCCCACGTGCGATACAGCGCAACTGCGTTAACAGGTCTGTAGGAAATAGAGGGAACTGCTTTGTACATTGAGATGTTGGTCACTCTCAGCTGGAACAGGCTGTTTTCATTGATGTTGAATAATACTCTTCTCAGATGAAAAAACAGGTTGGACTATCTGAGGAGAAAGATGCTAATTACTCTGCATAAAGTGCCACACTAGGCGTTTAATACAGATTATAGTATTCTTTGGGACACAGTCTTGGGGTCCCCTACAGTAAGAAATGGCATAGAGCCTTTTTCTTATTTGAAGAACCGTGGGAGTGAGATGTTGGGAGGTGGCTCATCCTCAGTAAGCTGTGAGCCTGTTTGTGTCTGAAGAAAAGACCAACATTTCTATTTTGCCATTGTTCCTGCTGCAACCAAGTTGAACAGCTTTTGCTCTAAATAAAGAAGCATTTTTACAACAAAAAATGACATGCTTGTTCTGTAAGGAGAAGTTTGCAGTCTTATACATTGGATGTAAGCCTTCCCTAAAGAGGCAAAAATTTCTTGAGTAAAAAACCAGCAAGCCTGTCTGTGTGCCGCTTTTTTTTTTTTTAGCAAAGCATATATTTTAATAGCATTGACATAAGCCGGTAAAGAACTAAAGATACATTTAGAAAACCTGGGATAACTTGGAAAATCTTACTGTTAGAATTTACCTTCATAAGTTCAGAGACCTGTGAGGTGAATTGTGAACATAAATCTTGCTGCTTTAGCTTGTGTTGGAGATCTCGAGTTGTGGATTTGTACAATATTGCAGAAACACCCTAACTTAGTTTTTCTAGACATACTCTATCCTAGTTTATATACCCCTAGACTGGGACAAATTGAAGCATTGTGGAAGATAATTTATCTAATGGCACCTATATCACCAACTGGTTAGATGATTTTAAACAGCAAACCGCTAGAAAAAGGACATGTATAAAAATAGTTTTACATGAGAGAAACCATTTCCTGACTTTGGCGGTCCCTGAAATAATGCAGCTGTGTTGGATTGAGACTGCTCTGTAGGGGCCATGAAGTGTGAAAGATACAGGACCTCAATTAGTAGATAAGCCAGCTAAATGCAAATATATCATTAACAACAATATGAAGCAAGGGAAGTTGTGCATATTGAAAGTTCTCTTTGTTCCACAGTATTGCCTGTCGACGGTGTGTTGTGGTCGGTAATGGAGGAGTACTTCGAAATAAGACATTAGGGGAGAAAATTGACTCATATGACGTGATAATAAGGTAAATGGTATCTTCTTTTCGTTCTGTATACATGCGAAGAATTAACAAACTTTTGCCATCAGCCAGTAACCTTGGAGTTGTAGTTATACAAATGAAACTGTATGAAACTGTTTTACTTATTCTGCCACAGCCTTCATTTAAAAAAATTTAGGAAGCAATAAATCAGTGTTTTATTACACAGACTGATTGATACAGGGGAGGAAGGATCACTATGTGGTCAGTCTGCCTCGTGTACAGATATGCCTGTGCAAGATGCTGCCGTCAGGGATGAGTCCAAGCGTGTCACAGCCCGGGGCCCTGCATGTGCCCCTCGCTGTGTGCCAGCATCCGGGGCAGCCCTGCCTCTTACCTTCCACACCGCGCCTGTCTTACCCCTGTGCTGGCGTGTGCATTTCTTGGAGTGGATTAAATGTAACATTCATGCTGGGAAGTCCATCTTAAGGCACGCGTCAACTGGAGGATGATGTTGATGTCTGCCCCTTATTCTCAAGCATATTAATTCATATTGGAAGTTTATGAGATGCCTCGAACTACCAGAGAGTGCTGGGGTCTGAAGAAGAGGCATCTGGACCAGGGAAACTGAGGAAGTGCTCAGAGAGGAACAGAAAGGAGGTAGAGAGGGAAAAAAAAGCTCAAATGCCAAGCAAACTGGAAATCAGCTATTTGGCTAATTATAACAGCATTTTCTACACATTAAGAAAAAGATGAATTGGTTTCTCCTTTGCAGGAACTGAGATAGTAACTAATTAAACAGCCCTTCTGCATGTAGGTACCCTGTCAGATAGTGTGCCTGACCCCTCTTTCACTAAAATCTCTGAGCTGCCAGTTTGGTTTTTCTGCTTCAACGTTGTGTTGAACATTGAACAAAATCTCATTTTTGTTGCTTTGTCATCAGTCCTAATGCTCATTTTGGTAATAGCATTTCAGTCTTCAAGCACTACTATAACAAGTTGTATGCAAAGCCTGGATTTGGAAATGTACTGATGTACTGATAAGGTGGAAATGAACACATGCAATTCTTCAGTTGTAGCTCCTCTTATAGACTTAAAACTATAGAAAATGATCCGGGTACTATTTTTGTTCATATGAAACTTTACTTGCCTGACAACTTTGTGCTTTACAAAACCCCCCCCCACCTTGCACTTATTTTCAGTGTAGTATAATGATGCAAGGAAGCTCCATGGATTGTTTTTAAGGTATTTCAAGTATTTGGGCTCTTTGTAGATCTCTCTGCTCTTCTTAAAATTGAAATCTTTGAGTAGACTGCTGTCATGCTTTTAAAAACAACTCTAAATTCAAAACTGTTTCAGAAATCTAGTACACATTTGTTTACTGTGAATGAACAAAGATGGTGTTTTGCATTCTGTATTTAATGATGACCTCTGATTAAACTTTGAAATATTCCCTTGTCTGCATAGAAGAAAGATGGTGTTTTGCATTCTGTATTTAATGATGACCTCTGATAAAACTTTGAAATATTCCCTTGTCTGCATACCTTGTTATGCAAACATTTGCTCCTAAGCAGTGTGCCTCCTATTCTGAGCAGTCAGTCACGTTGGCAGGAATGGAGCATACAGCGACTGCCTCAGTTCTCCAAAGGATATGCAACACATACATCAAGCGAAAACTGCAAGATAGAGACTTAAACACAGCCCCTCTAACACCTCAGAGCACAGAGACCTGACCCACCTGCTCACTGCTTATTAATCTGTCATATCCCAAAGCAGTGGTAGGTGTTCAAGTTGTTATTAAAAAAAAAAAAAAAACAAACCAAAACCAACCAAACAAACCCCAAACCCAAACAAACTAAAAAAAAAAGCAAACATAGAGATATATCAGCATCGAGTACAGAGTCATAATCCCTGTTCCTGTATGCTGTAGGTAGTAAGGAGTATTAAAACATTGCTGAATTGCCTCCTGTATGACTCGAATCATCTAGTAGCATGGATGGAGCAATGGGTAATTCTCCAAGCCAGATACTCTCTTTGGTCTTCTCTGGTTTCTGCGTTTGAGCCAAATCAGGCGGCCTTCTGCTCAAGTGACACAAGATAAGCAATTGCGTGATTGTATTCTAAACCGCCTTGGCCAAGTTCCCATATGTGCTTGATCCCTCTGAGTTAGAGGGTCAGTGCACCTGATAATTGCTTGTCTACCACGTAATGTGATAAGTAAATGCTGGGCCACTAAACCCTCCTGTACCTGGACACACTGTCTGTCCCGTAGACTAATGTGTGTGCCAGCCACTGCACAGTAAGGACATGGGTGGGGTAGTCATTGCCATCTCTGTGTCTCTCTCCTCTGCAGAATGAATAACGGCCCTGTTATAGGGTACGAAGAGGATGTTGGGAGGAGGACGACCTTCCGCCTTTCTTACCCGGAATCCATCTTCTCAGATCCAATCCACTATGACCCGAATACGACCGTTGTTCTCATTGTCTTCAAACCACATGACTTGAAGTGGCTTTGGGAGATACTAGGTGGTCAGAAAGTAGTGAGTTTAATTATTTGTGCACTTTGGCTCAGCTTGCCACACACCTCTTGTGAAATACCTGTTTTGCTTTTAACCTTAGTCCTAGCTGGGGGGAGCACTGGATGTCCCAGTCAGTCTGCTCAGTATCCCTTTTCCATAAATGCTTCTGTCCTCTTTCTCACCCACGTATTTGATCAGTTCATCACCCCAAATCAGTTTTCCTCTGGGAAATACCTTTTTTCCTCTTCCTAGCACTGTTTCATATTCTGACATGCACGTTCCAGCTGTTTCCAGATTATTTTATCCTATGCACTTGGTGGAATTGCAGAATAATGTTGGAAGGGACCTCTCTCTGGAGGTCTTTAGTCCAAAACCCTGTTGAAAGAGAGCAGGGCCAAGTTCAAAGCCATACCAACTTCTCGGGGCATCAGCCATGTAAATTTTGATCTCTGTTTCAGTACTGCACCACCCTCACAGGAAAGAATTTCTCCTCATCCTTTCACTGTGTGCCTCCAAGAGGAGTCTAACCCTGTCTTTTTTTGTAAACCTCTACTACGTAGTTAAAGATGGGCTGAACAAACCCAGCCTCCTCAGACCCTTCTTGTTTGCTGTGCACTCCAGCCCCTCGGCCGTTTTAGTGGCCTTCTGCTGAGCTCGCCCCAGTTTGACACTCTCTTGCACAGGGGGGAGCCCAAAACAGCATTTGTGAGATTGCAGAAAGGCACAGTACAAAGTACTTGAGAATGATAACTTCTGTCTACCTCTTCTTTATCCTCATGTTAATGTGGCCAAGCACACAACGAGCATTTACTGGCTTCAGGGCACACTGCTGGTGTGTATTGTCCATCAGGGACCTTTCTGCAAAGCTGTTTGCCAGCCAACCCCAGCCTCTGCTGCTGCAGTGGGGTAGCCTGTTGCAAGAGCACGATCTGGCATGTGTTTTTTTTCAACTTTGGGAGGTTCAATGTTCCTCTTGTTCTTCCTCAACCTCCTGCCCTTGGATTTTACTCTGATTAGAGTTGCTACAAAACCAAAATCAACTTTTTATAGCTGTTAAAAATGTGTATTTGCTTGCCTGTTACAGAGTGCTAAAGGTTTTTGGAAGAAACCAGCTCTGAACATGATATACAAATCTAGTCAAATCAGGATTCTTGATCCCAGCATCACCAGAAAAACAGCTTATGAATGGCTTCGTTTCCCAACAAGGTTTCCCAAAAAGGAGGTAGGCTTTTTTCTTCTGTGCCTTTTAGTTTTGTGCAACCAAATGGGTACTTAGAGGTAATTACCTCTTTATTATAGTGGACCGTATTAGAACACCTTTTAGGTTCACATTGTGTTAGTTTACATTTAGATAGTCCTCAAAAAAGGTGGGAAAATGGAATCCAGAAAGACAGTGGGTAGCCTTGTATGGCAAAAATCTCTTTTTATGAATTCTATAAATAGTATTAAATGAGGCAGCTTTTGTGGACAGACATAATGCCTTTTACAAAATTGGGAAAAGCAGACGGGGACTGGAACATGGCAGATCCAAAGAGCCTCCAGAAATTTTAGGGAGTCATGAATTATTAAATGTAAGGTGTTTTATAGTTTTTTTTCTTAAAAAAAAAACCAACAAAACAACAAACAAACGAACCAAACAACCCCCCGCTCCACCCCCGCCCAACAACAAACCAAAAAAACCTGCAACAAAACCCCCCACCAAAACACCAAAAAAAACCTCACACCAAACAAACAAAACCCCCCAAAACCCCCACAACTCAGTAATTCTAACACTGCTGCAATTTCACACCGCTGGGGGCAGGTAGGGCCTAGGGAGCATACAGGATATTCCAGCCCTGCAGTAATGATATATGTCTAGCAGCATTCTTGTGCTTAGTGATTTGATGCCAAGCATTGTAATGAGTTAACCAACAATTTAGACATAAAAATAGATTTTAACTGTCGGTTTATGACTGAAGAATGTTTCTGATGAAAGGTGAGGCTTCAAGCTGGAGACCTCCCTTGCGCAGTCAGGACTGACCACGTGGTGTTTAGCACAAATATGGTTCCCTGGGGTCACATCGTTGGACAGAGCTGCTTTATTGGAACCAGCCAACTGACATATGTGGAAACATTTGACAGGCTGTCACTGTGAACTATGTACCAGAGCTTTTTTCTGGTTTAATCTTTCTAATATTTGAGGGAGTTGGGTTTGGTTTTTGTTTTTTGGGAATTTTTGTGATTATTTTTTTCCTTTTCTCTTTTTAAAATTGGACCCTACTAGTGGCTTTTTCCTCCCTTGTTGACTCTCAGACTGGAATACCCAGTTTGGCTGCGTGCTTGCTGGGGCTCTGTGGCGTTTCGGCTCTTCAGCTGAGGGTAGGAAGAAAGCAGCGTAACAGTTGGGCGTCTAACTGTTTCTGAAAGGGCCACAGAACATCTATGGTCTCCATGGCTCCAGAAACCCCTCCTGTCTCTTCCTATGCTTCCCTGTCAGCAGGACTAAAAGTTAAAACCAGTGCTGTCAGTGAGCCAAAGAAATGTGCTTGGTGTCCTGGAGCTGATAATGGAGGCACAGGCCCCCTCAGTCGCTTTGGGTAGCCCGCATGCCCTCTGCTCCTCTCCTGCTTGCTGGGCACCTCTGCCCAGAGCTGGGGCAGAGTGTGTCTGTGCTTGGAGCCCCTTTCTGCCACCTCCACATTCCGCTTGCTCCATCCCAGGGGTTTTGCAGCCCCTCGTCCCTGGCAGCAGCAATGGTCAAGCTCAGGCGTGCTTCTCCTCACTCTTCGTCCCATCTCCAAGGTGGGCCATGGCTGGGAACCTGCACATCTGCAGTCACTCTGGCACAGCTCGGTTAAGCTGCAGGTCATGCCTTGGAGGGTCCCGCTGGCAGGACCCACTTTGGAGCCCTCTGTCCCATAGTGCGTCCCTGGGGAGGGCTGGTGCTGCCTTCGCTGTCCCATGCTTCAGCCCCCTCTGCCTGCAGGAGATGCTGTAGACCACTATGACTCTCCCTGCCATCTCTGCCTTTTCCATTCAGCCAATCTCATGTTCCCTGTGTGTGCATTTGTGCGTAGTCCAGGAGGT
This sequence comes from Cariama cristata, assembly GCF_000690535.1. Classification (NCBI taxonomy): domain Eukaryota; kingdom Metazoa; phylum Chordata; class Aves; order Cariamiformes; family Cariamidae; genus Cariama; species Cariama cristata. The sequence continues at coordinate 20,995 of NW_009607856.1, forward strand.
GTTTGTTTCTTTGTTAGCAGCTGTGATGGTGTTAGCAGAGCCGGGAAGAACAACTGTAAAATCAGATGTGCTGCCCCAGCAGCACTGCAGTCAGGAGGTGTTGCAGAGTCATTCCAGGGCTGTGCCTATTCCCATTAAACATGACTGGTTGAACAAATTTCATTACAGGACAAGGATACCTGGATATTGCTAGGGCACTAGCGTGATAATACATTTTAAAAGTAATGTTGCTTTTTTTAGTATATTCTTTTGAGGTGAACTTTGATAGCCAAAGATAAACAGCTATTTGCAACCTGTGATATTCCTGATATTTGCAAATAGCAGTAGTTCTGACATGTAGCATCCCTGCCCTGATTTTGGGATCCTGTTTAGTATGGACATTGCAACAGAGTCACCACTAAGTTTATGCTATTGCGCTCCCAGGGCAGAATGTTATTTTGCTAACTGGCAGGAGGCCTGGGCAATAGTGTGCATTTTAAGTTGATGTTATTTCTGGAGTACTCCAAGAGTTGTATAAAGGTACAAAAAAATTCTACGTAAAAGGTGACAGTTCAATTCTGTGACTTTAATTAGGCTTATAGAGCTGATGTTAGTAACTTTTTCCTGGGAATTTGTTCTTTTATCATAAAATACAAAAAAATATTTTTCTGTATCATCGAGTGCATCTGCCTTCTCTCTGTGCGGAGTTGTCCAGTACTAGTTTGCCTGCTTTGTTTTCAGAGGCAAATGAACTGAGCCTTAGGTAAGAGTTCAAAAAAGCAGGTGATTTTGTGCTCAGTTTGAGGTTTGATTGCAGCTACTAGAAGTGTGTAGTTCATTTGATCTCTGAGAAGATTGTTATTTTAGCTAAGAAGGGCTGTGGTGCCTGAAAGTTTTGTCCGTTTCTGGGGACACCTTTCCCCCTCAGCTTCAGCTGTTGGTCTGATGAAAGGGTTCACTTCTCCCTACAAGCCTTGCCTCGTTTGCTTCTCCAGATCATTTTAACCACTGCTGCTGCTAAAATAGTCATGTACTTGAGCACAGGATAGGACAGATGGTTGCAATGACTTGTTCTGTGCTCTTGTAAGAAATGCTAATTTTCAGTTATGTGGTCTTAATTTTGCACAGTTAAAAGCTGTTTATGACCTGCTTTTGATATTTTATATTGCTTTTACTTCTGAGCTTGTCTCACTATAGGGAGAAATAAGCAATTTTATCTACAGTTTCTTTTCTGCTAATGGAAATAGTGGGGGAAGTTCTAAAGCCGTGTTCTTCTGGAATTTCTCTTCTTTAGAAAAGTTCAAATGCAACTATAAATTCAATTTATATGGCAGTAGCATTCATGCTTTTGAAATGCAACCAAATTTATATGGCAGTAGCATTCATGCTTTTTTAGTTTGGCACTATGAAGATTTGAGGCATGTCATGTTGTTCTGTTTGGATCTCCATCATCTAGAAACTTCTGAACACATCTGCTAATTCAGTCAAATTTGACAGGTCTCCCGTATATTGAAGCCTGACCAGTTTCATGAAAGTAGGTTGCTGAGCAGAGGGATGGGGAGACCTTCCTGATACCTATGCGGAGGGAAGGGCTACAGTATGGGCTCAGCTCTTGCTAGAAACCAGAGAATCCCAGGGAAGGCTGACATGGCAGAGTGCGGAGGGAAGGGCTACAGCTCTTGCTAGAAACCGGAGAATCCCAGGGAAGGCTGACATGGCAGACACCCCAATCATGGAAAACCTGTGAGCAGTACCTTACTCCTTACATCAAACTACAAAACCAAAGATCTGTAGAAGAGCCAAGCTACCTGATTTCTGTTCTCTTCATTCTTAGGCTTGCTGTTCCTGTTAAGCTGCCAGTTATTCATGTATGTGTGCTCTTTGTGTTTCGTTTTAGAAACCCAAGCATCCAACAACGGGGCTAATTGCCATTACACTAGCATTTCACGTATGCCATGAAGTTCACCTGGCAGGCTTCAAGTACGACTTCACTGACAGAAACAGTTCTTTGCACTACTACGGCAACGACACAATGTCTCAGATGATGCAGGTAACACACACTCATTTATGCTGAGAGAAATATAGCTGGTAACTGGGGAAGACAATTCAATATAGATAGAAGTGTGGACTGCAGGTCAGAAAGGCCTCCCGTCTTCTCCTGAGTCAGCTGCTCATGGATTAACATTGCTTGCATCTCTTCATCTCCACTTTTTTTTTCTGAAAAAAGCCAATAATGATATTTGTGTCCCTTCTGCTACACTGTATTCTGCAATGCGTGCATGAGATACGTCCACTTGTATGTTCTGTTTTGCTTTGCTGGTGTTATCCTTAGGCTATGCTGCTCTTGTTCTTAGAGGTGTGCTTGCTAGCACTGTCAGATCATGAATAGCATTGTTTCTGTTCACGTTCTCTTTTAACTTGGCACCTACTTGCACAACTTGTCATAGCTGCCAAACTTCTTAAAAAAGAGAAAGAAGAGCAAAGGGAAATGGAAGGCATTAAGACCTACAAACTTGCAGTTATGAAAAGAATGGAATTTCAGAAACTGAAAGCAGAAAAGAAAAGCAGCTCTTGGAGGTGGGTAGGAAGAGAAGGAACTGCTTCCAGGAGGGGGAGGCTGCAACCAGGAGAGAGAGCAAGCAGGAGGCTGGCAAACATCGGGGATGCCTTCTCCTCCCTCCTGCTTTGCTAGGGTCATGCCTCTCTTTTCTTTTATGTCTCTGCTCTTGTCTTTAGCTCTGTACTCTGAGCAACTCTGTCTCAGTCCTTTACCTCAGTGTGAACAGTTTTCTGTTCCATGTGTGTGCCCGGTGTACGTGGGGGCCATTTTCTGTCGTCCTCCCTTTCCTGAAGAGGAGGGATAGGGGCAACGCCCACAAGGAGCCTCTCATGTCTCTTACGGCTTTTTTGCAACGTATGGCAAGCTTGGGTAAGGTTGATCACTGGTTGAATAGACAGGATCTGGATACAGCCCAGAAGATGGGTTGGTTTTGGCTTTTTGAAACTGATTGGCAGGATGCATCTGCCTTACGAATGCCTGAGGTGTGCTTTTCAAGAACCTACTTTGAGAATCAGTCATTTTCTGCTTCTGCTCTAAATGTGGTTATGCAGCGGTTCCCTCTAAGCACAGGGAGGAGTTGGGAGAGTTAGTAATGGAAGGACTTCTGTGAGACGATGTCTCACCCATTCTTGCCACTGAAGGATCATCCCTTTTGGTTTGTGCCCGAATGGAAAATTTAGTCTAGTTTTGAGCAATAGAGTCACTCGCCTGTTTTCTTGGAGACTGTGGTACAGCCTTTGCTAAGAAGTCTTTTCCCCACACCTTTCCTACTCTTAGCATCTTCCAAGTGTCACATGTAATTAAAAGAAAAGAACCACGAAGTGATGCTTCTGTTAATAATTTGAATTTAATTTCTTTTATTATTCCCTTGCATCTCTTTAGAATGAATACCACAACATTGATGCTGAGCAGAAATTTTTGAAGAAGCTTATAGACAAGAACTTTGTGGTCAATTTGACGTGAAAGCTGAATGGAAGAACAATCACTATTTTCAAGATTTGAAAAATTTTTATTTTTTGTACGATATTTTTATTTTTTAAGTGCAACATAACTGTTTACTGTTTAAAAGGAGCACAGAAACCTCACCAAGGCAGAAGCTGCTTCTAAGCCTGAGAGTAATGGACTATTGCAAAGTCAACTGAATTTCTGTGAAGATATTTCATAACGGGAAAACCATGAAACTTTCAACTGAAAGTATTAGGGATATATAAAAATGTGATGCACATCACTTATTTATCAGGAGGAACTCTTTCCAAATGATTACTTCTCTGGAATACTTTTGTTTCTGATGTCATCCTCCAAAAGAGTTACACTGTCAAGAGACTGAGACAACTGGTGTTTAATTAATAGATGGATGTAAAGTCTTGAATGTCTGTCTTGTAGTATGCAAATGGCTTTAAAAGGATGCCTGTAAATCATTACTGTGTGTCTGGGAGAAGAGGGAACATACGGAGCATACAGGTTTTGGTCTACCCTGCTCCTGAGGAGGGGACGTCCATCTTCAGCAAAGAAGCCACAGCTGCTGCACTGACCATCGACTTGGAACTGCTGTCTGCCGTTGCTGAAGGTGAAGACCCTTTGGCCTGGTTTGTGGAGATGTTGCTATTGACAGTGCTCACGTTGTACCCATTTTATGGAAAACCATACTCCCTGTGCTGTGCATCGCATAAATTTTACAGTTGGTGACTTGACTTAGAAAAGAGGGAGTATGAAGACTGAACAGTTGTCTTAACTACCTGGGTGTCAACTGCTTCCCCCAGACCACAACAGAAATGTGAGCTGGGACAGAGATTTTCAGGACAGAGATTTTCATGCCTGGGTTTAAATTTAGAGCCAACAGTTGTTGGATTCCTAGATCTCCAGGACAGGATCTCATGTACCTTTCTCTTCACTCCCCAAGAACTGGGGTGTATTTTTTCCAAGCCAGCACAATCTCTTTTCTCAGATGCTGTAATGTGTTTCCACCTTTGAAACGCACCAATATGAGCAATGAACGTTCCCATTTTTAGCAGTAGAGTGTAGTGGGAAATATCCAAGATGTACCTCAGCTGAATTATCATTTGGTTTCTGTTTACCTCTCCTGCCTTGACATTTAGGTTTAAAGGATGTGGCTGAACTAAATCATTTAGTGGTGGGAACTTACTTGGGATTGTAATTGAAACATTTAATGGAACATTTATGTTTCCTGTATTGGTTTGTCTTGGACAAGCCTGCTAAATAAATTGTCTGCCTGGGAATGCCCTTGACAACTGTCAAAGAACAACAAGTAATATGCTGTTCCAATTCAGTTTGTTTGTTTTAAATTATGGCAGATTTGCTTGAAGATCTTGTGGTTCTCTTGATCAATCACACCTAAAGAAAGCACAAAGAAGTCTACTTCAGGAAAAAGAAGTCTTTAAAGTTGGTAGAAACACCTTTGCTGCTTTTTAATAAAATTATAGAGAGAGTTTTAATATGTTTGGGAGGAGTGCAAACAATTACAATATGAATACAAACCTCTAGCAGTTCAAGAGCACGGTATTTGTGTTTTCAGAAGCTGAGGATTACAAGAGTACTTGAACACAATTTCTTTGCTGCAGCAATGTAGAGGAATAAGCATTGATGTGACCAAAGAGTCATCTTTCTTTTTTCCTATTTCTCTTGTGAAGTGCAACAGGTATTTAAAAAAACCCCCACCTTCCCATAATTCTCATCTCCTTCTTTAGCTGCTTGGCTCTGCCATTTGGGAATTAGTGAGGGCAGTGTGATTTGGAGGGGAGCCAAACCGAAGGCGGGGAGGCTTCTGTTTTCACCTGATGACTCCTGAGCTTTTGTCTGCTTCAAGCAAATTGGACATATCTGAAATAACTGTGGACGTCATAAAAATCTGTGGCAGGGGGTAGGGTGGGACCCAGATGTGTTTCCAGCAAGGAGCCACGGCGGCCTACCAGCGGAGTGTGTGTCCCTTGGGCCCGACTGCTGCAGGCAATACTGCAGGGGTGGCCCCTTGTCCAGTGTGTGCAGGGCGGCAGGCGAGAGCGTGGAGGAGAGGGGAGTGCGGGAGGTCCTGGGGCACCAGAGCAGGTGGCTGTGGTGGCAAAAATGGAGGAAACCAGGAGTTTTTCACCACGTGGCCGAAGGGCTCTTACTCAGTTATTTGCATTTCCTTTTTTTCCTCCTCTTCTCTTTTTTTTTTTAAACATGCACATTTCTGAGGCTTTGAGGAGATCCTTGCTTAAAAATCTGAATACAAACAGATGGGGTTTTGCATCAGAAAACAGCGACACTACTGTCTTTGTCTCTACTAGCATTTATTTCTCGTTATTATTTCAATGAATTAAGAAAGTTTGTATGTGACTCTGCAGCCCCAGACCTGCAGTTTAGTACTACTGACAATAGTAATTCCACATGAAAAAAATGCCGAGGTAAGGCTTTTTGCAAAGGTCACGGTGTTGTCTGAACTCTGTTTGCGTAGAAGTCCCTGGTAGATCTCGGACTCCGTTGAGAGCAGAGCCAGGCAGAAGTGGAGGGCTGCTTCTTCCCCCTCAAAATGCGCCGTTGCTCCCCCCCTGCTCTTCCACAGATCCAGCCACATCCATGTTACGTCATGCAGCACACTGACCGAGAGGACTTTTTTCCAGGAGAGTTGTTGAGTTTGCCCTCTTCTCATGGTGCCTGGTGATGGTGCAGGCTGCTTCCCTCTGCTTCTCCACCGCCATCCCCAGTGGCAGGAGGTGGGTAGGGAGCTCTGGTTCTGAGGATGTGGTTATTTTCTCTGCTTTATTTCCTCTCCAGTGATATTCTTCCCACTAGTTTGTTCCCCAATTCTGTGCTCCTGCAGGGATGTCGAGTCCACATATGCCAAGGTTGCTGTCCCAGATTGACTGAGTAACACTTAGAGCTGGACCTGTTTGCTTGGGACCGTTGATAAACCACAGGGTGCTAGTTTTTTTTGAAAGCACAGCTTGCCAGGCCAGTAACTTTTCTCTTAAATAATCAGCAATGACCCAAGTGATTCATTTTCCACCCTGTAAGATGTTTTGGTAGGATTCTGTGTATACCAGCCCTGCTTCATCACTGCTTCACATGGTCATTTCTGCTACTCTGCCTTGAGGACAGCTATCGGTTTTACACTGACTTCATGCAGGCAGGAATACCTCTACGCAGCGTGGTTCTCGGTAATGCCCCACAGATCACAATGTCTGCTCTATCCGGGCACGTGTTTTCACAGGCATTTTGCAATACAAAAGACTTGCCTTGGGACTTCTAGAAAAAAATAATAATGCTAACTACAAATGCTTAAATATTTTCTGTGAGTGAGCTGCTATTAAGATTTTCTTTTTCCATTTTTGCTATTTCTGAAAATGAAATATCCGTGCTGAAATTTCCCTTTAAAAGGTACCCATTTTTTTAAATCACAGCAGCAGCAGCGAAGCTGCTAATTTTGAATCCCAGGGTGCTGCCAGCTTTATTTCCACATCTGGTAACAGTGTAACTGTATAGTACCCAGTGTCTCCCATAAATTTTCTTCTTGTATCCATTGCAAGGTCAGACGATCTCCTCCCTTCCTCCTCTGTTCTGCTCTCCAGGAGCCTGCTGAATTTCAAGACAGCAGCGTCTTACAGCAAAGGTGCTCCTGCCTTTTATCTGCCACCCCCGTCAAAATGCTGCACGCTCAGGAAGACCCAGCTCTAAGGTACCAATAGTACACCAAAACAGGCAGGATGACACATGTCAGCTGAAAGCTCTGTTTGGCTCAGAATTTTAGTGTTGTTTTTTTGTTTCTTTTCTGTCAGAAAAGTATTTTTTCCTCTGCTGTAATTATTAAGGGAAGTATTGAGATATGACTGAAGAAGGAAGGTCACAGCCTATTGCACTAAATATGAATCTGAGAGTGCCTACAAAATATTACTGAATGGCATTTCCAGCGACTGTATTGGTGATACGGCAGAATCACAACTTTGGTGTTTAATAGTGTGTGGTACCTCTTGTTTCCTGTGCCATGCTTTCCCTTTAAACAATGCCCTGGGAGGTATTATAAATACCTTCACTTTGAAGTGGAGTCTGGTTTTTTTAAGAACGTACAAAGCTCAACATCTGGTTTCGGTATTGGTAAATACCAAAATGATTTTATTTGCCATTCGTCTTAAGTTTTATATGCTTTTAAAGTGTCGGCTGTATTTTGAGGACATTCTTGTGGTGGTTTCAAGTAAAATTTTGAATGCTATGAATGGAAAGAGATTATTTTCCGGTGAATAAACAGTGTTAAAGACAGTGCCTTCAGGCTTATTTTTGCAAGGTCAGCGCTCTGTGTGTGCGCAGATGCGTGCATGTGCCGGCCCCGTTACTAATGGTGCGTAAAGTACACACGGTGTTGTCAGATGCAGTATTGAGTTTCAGAACAAACTTTCGTGCTTAGTAGAGCTAACAGAGCTGAAAATTTTTGAACCTTGGTAGGCTGAGCTGAACTGCGGGTGAAGATCTCGCTCCAGGCTGAGTAAAAGCAAAGCAGGGACAGCTTTGTGGATAAGATCAAGAGCAGCATCCTCTTAATTTTTCATTTTTTTTTTAATCTTGCCAGTCTTATTGGGGACTTTCAGGGGAATGCTGAAATAAAAGACGTTTGACTAAGAGGATGGCATATGATGAGTGACAGTGAGAGACACTGATTGTGATACTTTGCACATGTTTTGTTTTCCCTTGTTGCAGTAAAAATGAGATACTGGGGAGCAGGGAGCTGCTTAACCAGCGGCTTCAGGGGGTCTAAGGAAGATCTAGAAAATGATTACCTGACACAAGTAGGTATTCAATGCATTCATTTTACTATTGACAGTTTTGGAGTTTGCCAGCTTGGAGGAAATGCCTGTTTTTGAGGTGGGACTGGGGGAGCCACACCATGGGTTATAATTTACTCCCCACAATGGAGCCGTAGTTGCTTAGTGATGTAGATCAGTGACAAATATGTTGCCGCTTTCACGCTAGGTTTTTGCTGCAGGTGAAGAAATGGGGAGGGCGAGGAATGGGAAAAGCTGTTTTTAAATCACGGGGAGAGCCAGGGGTGGGGTGCGTGTCTCCCAGCCTGGGCAGCCAGCTCTGGCTTTTTAAGCGAGCCACAAACCCTTAACAGCGCACCTCTATGATGTCGGATTTCTTGGCTTCCCCCATGCTGCCACTGTGCCTTTTTAAGCTGCGCTGCCATGTTGGCTCACGCCAAGTGGGTACCCGTCCCTGTGGGCCGCCTGTGGGAGCCCCTGGCTCTGTGCGTTTCCCCCAGCCCCTCGTTCCCACTAAATGCAATGCTGGGACAGTGCGTTCCTCCCAGCAGCTTTGGGCAAGTTTTGCCGGTGGAGGGGAACTAAAGAAAAGGGCATCTCATTTTTTTTCATATCAGGCTGTCAGTGGTTTCAGAGAGTCCTTGTGGTCTGATATATGAATTCAGTGGGCTGAATGCTCTTTCTAACAGTTCTGCTGAATGAAGACAGGATTTTTTTTTTTAAAGATATTTAATAAGATATTTTTTTAAAATCAGTACAAAAATTTTAAATACAAAATTATTTGCTTTTGACATATCTCATATATTCTGGGAACATACCGAAGTCACCAATGCCTGGTAAACTGTCCGTCTGTTCCTGCCACCGTTCCATAAAATTTCTGAGATAAAGCACCACATTACATCACTGGAGTCCTTAGTCAATGTTAGACTGCATTAAACTCTGCATTTAAATAATGGTAATGCCAGTTAAATCCAATCTTAGTTCTGCATGAAAAATCTAGTTCATTTTGAATCAAAAGCGGTAGCATTAGCTAAAGACATTGAGGAAGTGATGAGTATTTAACTCTTTCAACTAGCATAACAGTGTGTGATGTGCAGCACTGTACAGGGAACCACAGCAAAGTACACTGCCCTTTGGAAACAAATACTTTTGAGGTGAGATTAGCACCATTGATGAACAGACAGCTCTTGCAGAGAAGTTGCTTTCCTCACATACAGAAAAGATCGAGGCCTGCAGGTTCTCCTTGACAATTGCTAACATATAAATAAGGATTGGAAATCAGCGTTTATATAAAATGCAGTTCTTGGATAAAATTGCGTGATCAGATTGCTGGTAAAGTTATCGGTTGATCTCAAACAACAAATTAGTTAATTAGCAAAGAGAGCTACTTCTGCTTTGCCTAGTCATTGAAGAGTAAACTGATTTAACTTTTGCTGAGTGGCGGAATAGGCGTCTCTTCTGACAAGCCAAACAGTCGCAGGTTCTCAGCACAAACACAGAAATCCCAGTGAATTTGTACCGCCCTGCTGTATTGCCACGTGTTGGCCAAAATGTCTCAATCACGTGGCACAAAGCAAATGGGGAACCCATCATTTTTGTCTCTGATCTGCCTCATCTACTTCAACTGTGCAAATGCAGATGGACGCTTTTTGAGTGCTGTGGCATTTGGAGGTGAATCCAGCACCTGCTGGAGTCAGTGGCGGCATTCTGGGCCCAGCAACTGCTGGAGAAGGCTTGTGGGAAATAGTTATGCCATCAATACTCCTCTTCCATCATAAATAAATTGTTCAGGAAAAAAACCACACCTGCAGAAATATTTTGTACAGGAGGAAGGGAAATAAAGTTCTCCAACTAAGAGAACCTTTGCTTGTCAGGCAGACCTGCTGTCAAAAAAACCCAAACACCCCACCCCTCCCAACCCCACCCCCAAATAAAAAGCCACTCAAATTTTTCTATATAATTTGAGACAGACCTACTCTGCTTTAAGTCACTGGGTTTCATCTCGTAACTATGATCAATGTAACAGTCAAATATGCAACAGGAGTGAGTGACGTACACTGACTTGAACCTTAGTGTGGAATTATTGTGAATGAAATGAAGTAAGCATGGCATCACAGAAATATATAATGTACAGCTAATATGTCCCCCTCGGATGCAAAACAACTGTTTATGAACCTGATACACAGCTTTAGATATGTTGACCACACCTTTTTTTTTTATAACTAGTTGTGCATAATGTTAAACTTTGTATTTATTTTTTTTAGTACAAGATGGTCGAAAACGGTCATAAAATGCGTCTTTCATGGTATAAAAGTTTGAAGCGGAGAAGAAAGGTTTTGATTTTGTGTGTATGTGAGTGTGTGTCTGGTTTTTGTTTTACATGGGATACAATAAATATCCTGAAAAAGACGAATGAACATACTGCCCGGCATAGAGTCCTGCTGCCTGCTCAGATGGCATTTGCACGTAAACCTTGTCTCCATGCATCAGCTGGACAACAGCGCTGCCCGAAGCCTGGTCCAGGAAGCCCTTCTTGTACTCGTCATAGGTGTACATCAGCGGCTCGTTGTTCTTGAACAATGCCACCCAGACGCTGGCCCCTTTACAGTGGACGTGGTAGGCGAAGTAGTAGATGCCAGGGATCTCACAGGTGAAGATCCCCGTCTGGGGGTTGTAGTTCTGCCGGCCGTTGTAGAGGAGCTTGTCAAACTTCACTGGCACGCCGACCCGGGGGAAGGGGGTGAGGAGCTCCGCTGTGAACGCGGGCATCTCGAAGACGGCGCCGCCAGCCTTGCCTTTCTTGCCCATGTAGCCATAGGGGGGCTTGACGCCATCTATCCCCGGCCCCACCTCGGGCAGGTACTGTCCCACGGCC
>NW_009607857.1:0-217 GCF_000690535.1 Cariama cristata
GGGACACACAAGACAGGCAACAGGTTCCCGAGGGCCTGGGACTCACCCCAGCTCTCGCTCTCGGTGCTGCCGGGAGAATTTGCCAGTTGAGACGCTTCTTTCTCCTCCTCTCCTCCCTTCCTCTTCTGTAGCTCCGGTCGTTTGGCTGTCCTTCACCTAAGAGGATACGTGAGTGTCTCACAACTCTCACAAGACAAGGCTTCCATGACATGTATCC
>NW_009607857.1:648-4026 GCF_000690535.1 Cariama cristata
GAGGTGGGTTCAGTCAATGGCATCCCCAGGGGAGGAACGGACAACCACAGCTTCAACACAGCCTCTGGCAGAGGGAAAAAATAAGTTATTGCCATAGCTCGCCTCTGGCCAGAGCCTCTCCTTACGCAGGGGCTTCTGGAGATGCTCCGAGGGCCAGCTTGCTACCTTCACAACAGGGCTTGTGGGTGGCCTGTGAAACAAAGAAAGCTCACTCAACAGCAAATGAATTACTGTTAAGCAGGTATTCTTTATTAGCAGCGCTGGGGTCGCACTGGGGATTCTCCACCATAAGTGCTCCCAACGACTGCTCGTTCTGGTGTCATTTACATTTACAAGAGTGTTGCACATTAATTTCATAGACAAAGAAATCATTAACATAAGGCACACCTTTTCTTAGAACTAATTAAATATACATAAGCTGATTATTCGGCGGTTTTGCTGCCACCCAGTGTCCCTTTGTGGGTATTACAGGGTCTCTGCTGGTCGGTTACTTCCTCCGGTGGTCTTTTCATAGTCTTCATCACTTGTCCTTTTGCTGAACTCTTCACGTTGGCAGTTTCTTGGGCACGTGTAGAAAATAGAGGCTTACAGAGATACTTTGTTATCAGAACCTCACAGCGAATCATTCTGTTTTGTCTTTCTCCTGACATTCGTTAATTCTAGCTAGTTTTCTAATCTAACGTTTTGTCCTTCACAACTTGCCTTAGCATTCTTTCTCTATCTACAAGGTCTTTTGGTATCTATTTCACTAATTATTTAGAAATCCCAATGTACATGCTTTTGCAACTCCTTTTCAATTCCCCCTTTTCAATAAACTTGTGAATTCTTTCGCAAGTAATTCATCTTGTTCATGTTTAATTGTTGTGGGTAATGCCCAAATTCTTTCAGGTAGCCTTTTTAATTTGTACCAGAATATAAAATTTACCACAGTCAATATTGCAGTGACTACCAACAGTACTAATATTGGACGAATTAGAATATTCAAAACTTTGGCAGCCATTGGGGCGTAACCTACAAACACATCCCACCAATGGTGTTCCCCTTCTGCTTTTACTTGCTCCATTATTTGGTGTATTTTCTCTGCATCATGGTGGACAGTAATTAGAGTTTTTAATCCACTTTCTTCAGTCAGTTTTATCAGTTTTCTTAGATTTTCATGACGCAGTAGTTCTCTAACTAGGGTAAGGTTCATTCCAATGGGGGTAGGTTGTAAATTTTGAACCAGCATGTACTTAGACTGTAACAATTGGTAAGAAGTAACAGGAGCTGTATAATTAAAGTCACATCCTTCAAGCTTAGAAGAATTACAAATACAAGCATTAGAATGGTTACCTATATCTACAATAAGATCATCTATCCATACAGAATCACATAGAGTTCTCATACAAGCACATCCTCTACCAATATAGATAAATACAGTTTCCAGAGTTTCATTTGGATGTATTTCAAAGTGGCAAATATTTTGCTCAGTGTCAAGACAAATATCCTGGGCTTTGATGGTATTGCTTTCACAGATAAATCCTTGTCATTCTCACACCACACAGGCTTCAACGTCCACAGTTTGCCATTTATCTCCATTTTTCTTAGACCACACCCTATGTTCTAGGGGATAAAGCACAGTTCCGTAGTGATTTAATCCTAATGCAATGATTGGATATATATTAAATACCAAAGCCTTATATACTGTTAACACAAAAGCTGTGGCTGTATAGGTAGTAGGATCAGAAGTAAAATTAACTAAATGCCACCAGGATTGAAATTCCCTCTCAAATTTAGTTGCATTATTCCAGATTACTTTCCAGATTTCTCTGGGTAGGATACCTTCATTTCCTTCCCTCATGATTGCAGCTGTCATTGACTGCATCCATAATTGAGCTTGGATACAACTAAATGCTAAAGAGACATTAGTTTGGACTGTATCGAGTGTGTCTGTAATTCATTGGTGATCTTTTTCATCAATTCTTTCCCATTGTGGGAACATGTCTGACATAAGCCACTGACTATCTCCTAAAGCTAAAAGGGAGGACTGTGAAGGATATTGTAATTTGTTTAAGTCAGAAGTTATCATAGCTAATTTGTTCATTATTATTTCAGAGTCTATGCCATTTAAAACACCCAATCCTATTCCCAGTATACCGATCACATCTCTTTTAGGTCTCCTTTGGGAAGGAAAGGTTCGTTTAAGTAGCCATGTTGTCCATCCCGCATATCAGGTTCTTAAGAATGGTGAGAAAGTTGTCTGAATGGTACAAATATTGTTTTGCATTATCAATTCAACTCGGTTTTTGAGACCACATTGGATTAAACATTACCTGTTGTTGACCGATATATTTGCTTACATAAGGGCCTACCTGGTACACATGTGGTTCCAATCGTTCAAATTTTGAATGACTTGAGTCAGTAACATGAGTAGTATAGACAGGAGTAGTCATCTCATCCTGTAATATATTTAATCCAAATTTGAATTGCAGAGCTTTGTCTCCTCTTCCAGCCCCTCCTAGACAGACAGTAGATACTGGCTGGGTTACAGTAAAGTTATACCAACAAAGATCAGCTTCACATTGCTCTTGGCCCAGTTTAGGTCCTGTTCCCCAGTCAGAAAGTTCTCTTACAACAGTTTGAGTTAGAGGAAGAGGATTTCCTATACCACTTGCATTAAAGGTTCAACAGCCTATTTGGACCCTTTTTTCCCTTATCAACAGTCCAGCTACGCACTGAATTCTTCCATTCCCATTCATTCGGTTGAAGTGTCCTATTGCCGAGTGCTATAACAGTTGCCAGTTCCATTCCTGACAGATTCTTTCCCATAATTCCTGTATGTCCAAAATAAACATTGGACCAGGGCCATTCCCAACCACCGATTCCTGTTATTTTCATCATGATTCCCCACATTAGTTTCGAGAAAGTCTTAAAGTGGTAGGTCCTGTCAAATTTGAGCTCCATCCTTTTCCTGGAGCTTTCTTCACTCATGAGTAGTGAATCCAGGCGGGTTGTTCCTTGATCTTGATTGCAGTAAAGGTTGTCAGTAACACCTGGTATGGTCCATTCCACTTCTCTTCCAAAGGATCACCTATAATGACTTTAATATAAATCCAATCACCTGGCTTAAAAGGATGAATTGGCTGATCTAGACCTCTAACTCTTGTTCCTAATACTATTTTATTAATTTTGTTTAGTTGTTCTCCTAATGCTATTAAATATTTTTGTAAACTCATTTCACCTACTTGGTTAAGATCCTCTCCTCGATACTGAAATTGATAAGGTCTACCAAACAGAATTTCAAATGGACTTAAGTTTTCCTTTGATCTAGGTTTTACTCTGATCCTAAGTAGGGCAAGTGGGAGTGCTGGATTCCATTGTAAATTTGCTTCTTGACTA
>NW_009607858.1:0-18054 GCF_000690535.1 Cariama cristata
CGCTCGCAGCCCAGAAAGCCAACCCTATCGCAGGCTGCGTCCAAAGCAGCGTGGCCAGCAGGTCGGGGGAGGGGATTCTGCCCATCTGCTCCGCTCTGGCGAGACCCTCCTACAGTCATAGTCCTGCCTTCAGCTCTGGGGTCCTCAGCACAAGAAGGACATGGACCTGTTGGAGCGAGCCCAGAGGAGGCCACGGAGATGATCCGAGGGCTGGAGCACCTCTGCTGTGAGGACAGGCTGAGAGAGCTGGGGTTGTGCAGCCCGGAGAAGAGAAGGTTCCAGCGAGACCTCAGAGCAGCCTTCCAGTACCCAAACGGGCCGACAAGAAAGCTGGAGAGGGACTTTTGACAAGGGCAGGGGGTGACAGGAGAAGGGGCAATGGCTTTAAACTGGAAGAGGGAAGATTTAGATGAGAGATCAGGAAGAAATTCTTCCCGGTGAGGGTGGTGAGGCAGTAGCAGAGGTTGCCCAGAGAAGCTGTGGTTGCCCCATCCCTGGAAGTGTTCAAGGCCAGGCTGGATGGGGCTCTGAGCAACCTGGTCTGGTGCGAGGTGTCCCTTCCCACGGCAGGGGGGTTGGAATGAGACAATCTTTAGGGTTCTTTCCAACCCAAACTGTTCTATGATTCTATGATGCTGGGTTTTCTACAGAGAAATTGAACTTGAGTGGTAGGTCCTTCCCCTTCACTGACAAAACCTGAAGTCCAGCAAGAAGCTTGGGTACCATCAGATTAAACTGTCAAAAAATTTCTTTTTGAAGTCCCACGGCAGGGGGGTTGGAATGAGACAATCTTTAGGGTTCTTTCCAACCCAAACTGTTCTATGATTCTATGATGCTGGGTTTTCTACAGAGAAATTGAACTTGAGTGGTAGGTCCTTCCCCTTCACTGACAAAACCTGAAGTCCAGCAAGAAGCTTGGGTACCATCAGATTAAACTGTCAAAAAATTTCTTTTTGAAGTTAAAATCTACAAATTATCTCTGTTAACTTTCTTCAGTGCAGAGGAAAGGAAGCCTGCTTGCAATACTACTTTATGGATGTCTAGAGAGGAGCTTGCCTTAGATGACTACACTGATATAAAGGCGGCACACTAGTAACTCAAGAAATAATCCAAGCTGGGTGTTTGTGTCTCGTCTTAGAGAGGTAAGGCCAATGAGGAAGAGCTTGTCCACTGGTACACTCTATACTTGATGTGGCTCACCGTATCTCTAGCTGTCAGGCAATGTCCAGCAAGCAGTTGTCATTTTCAACCATTGCTTCTTTACATACAACTAAATGGTGGTGCATGGCCAGTCATGTAACACCTGACCAAGTGCCACTTAATTCCTGGGGCAAGACTGATCTCTGATGCCACGGGCTAAAGGCTAGCACCCAGGTTAAGTTCTAGACTTGCATTGCCTGGCAGTCAATCCAGGCCTACAAAAAATCCTCAAAAGAGCACTTTTATTTTGAGTATCTCAAAAGCAAACCAAAGATCATGTCCCAGTAGGAGCCTTGGACCAGCCATTTTTACAAAATGTTCATGGCTGTGCTGTGTACAGTCCTCATATCAGAAGAGGTCACTTTCTTTTTACACACTTTCCTCATTTGGAGTAGATTTTGGATCAAACCTTCATACTATACGATAACAGTAAAATCCAGAAGGTTTCCCTTGAAAAACTGGGATCTGCAAACAGCAAATTTATTGGGATCTATAGGCTGAAATAGAGCAGTAAATACGTAAGGAGAGAAGTCACTTAAACTGACTTCTAATGCCCCAGGGAGCTAGACTGTGTTACATACCTTCAGAATCAGGTCAAATGTCATTGTCCAGCTCATGGGGGCTGGAGTAGGTGAGATAGTAGAAAAATTCAAGTAACATAGGGCCCACTGTGTGGATCCACATTGACTCCATGAAGAACCACCCAAAAATATTTGCTTTGTGCTGCAGGAGCAGGGTCCCCCCAACCGAGCCCCCAGAGCAGAGAATGCCAGGCTGAGTCGTATGAGCACTGCTGCACACACCAGGACCCGGCTGGGCACCTGGGTCATAATACCTCTGTGCCAGAGGTTTAGTCACATCCCAAGCAAACCAGGTGCACCGAACATTTTGGGGCGACCTGTGATTATTGTTTCTCACAGGGTCAATCAGCCAGCTCGCTGTTTGTGCAGGACTGACGCAAGGTTCCTGTAATCTCCTTTGCATCTCACACTGGCCAACAAGTTTCTTCTTAGCTCAACCTGCTTCCAGATCAGATGAAAGCATATTTCATGTACTTTGCTTAACTCAAGATAAGAATCACCAGTAAGAAAGGATGTCAGTTGCCAGGTAAGAAAGGTCTGTAGCAGCACTGTGTTGCAGGAACAATAAAAAAACCCATCATGGCAACACTGGTGAATTTGGCTTCAGGACAATACCTAAAGAGAAGAGCTTCAAAACACAAAATATGAGCAAAAAGCTTTGGCGAGGCAGTTCTGACCTTTGGTTCTTTCGTTCTGCCGTTGGTCTTGGCCATGAGATCTCACCCTCTCTTGGTGATTCCCAGCCACTACCATAACTCCAGCAATATCTGAGCTACCCTTCTGCAGAGCTGAGATGCTGGTGAGCTGTGAGGACCTTCTCCTAAGGTGTGGGTGCACGTCCCATCAGCACATGTTTGGTTTTGTGCATCTTGACCTTGGAGCTTAAAAAGTGGGCACTCACAGGTTGAAGAGGAAAAACCTGCCTTTTTCCATTCTGCTGGATTTGGTGTGAAAGTTTAATTAAGTTCATTCCTTTTGTGGTGCTTTCAAGGTCAATGCCAAGTCTAGACACAGGTTGGCTAAATAGTTGCTGAGGGCCTCTGCGTGTTTCCCAGCTGAGTTGTGCAACAGATCTGATGTTTTTGAGCAACAATGGTGGGGAACCTCTTCCTTTCTCAGGGTAAAATAGCCTTTACTAACACATTAGCCAAGATTTTATTGTAAAACCATGGAAGAATGAGCCATGTGATCAGGGCTGTATGAATGAAATTCCAGCCTGTAAATATCTGGGCTGCAGACTCCCCTCCCTGGTTTACAAGCTTTCCTACACCCAGATCCTGATGTCAGCTCATGCTGGCAAGTGGCAAGACCAGGGCCACAGTCAGTTTACTACACTGGGTTCTGGTATGCAAACCCTGTCCTTTCCAAAGGGTTTTTACAGCAAGTTTGGTCTTGCCAGGTGCCACACACTCCCGGTTCTCATGAATTTCAGAGGAAGCACTTGGCAGTGTGCAGGACTTGGCTCATACCGTATGAAGGAATGTCTCAGCATCTGTGGCACTTGGATTAGAAGGCTTCGTGCTGCCAAGCAGAGCCAAAGCCGACTCCTCACATCTTTGATTAGATCAGCCTCAATCTGATTAACATTGCCTAATAAGAAATTTTCTATCTACGGTCATTGACCTTCAAGAAATACCATATAATACAAATTTTGCACTGAAAGTAAACTATAAGCTCTTTGCAGTGCAAGAATTCTGGCACAGTTCCAATTCCTCAGGACTACTGTGTCTTTCTCATTATTATATGCTGCAGATGATGTCTTTAGGACGTTGATTACCTTAAGAAGAAAACATCCCACAAAAAGAAGGATTCTAATTGCTTATGTATTTCTTTTCTTTCATTTAAACAGTCAGATCCCTGCAGAGAACTGCAGATGCACAGGTACATCAGAAAAGCATGGATTTTGCGTGACACACAGATAAGTGCCAATTTGTTGTAATTAGACCTATTACTAAAATTTCTATATGGATTTCTAAAGGCACTCGTATTATTTCCTGGTGGTGTTTCAAAGAAGCTACATGACATAAAAAAAATCAGCATTTTACTAACAGCGATGACGGGCTCTCTTTCCATAAGCAGTTCCCTCTGCCTGTGGGCAAATCTGGAAATGAAAATCTGGAGATGGGATGGGAAAAAAGCAGTATCTCATCATCGCAGGGTAAGTTTGAAAAGACTACTTTTAATGATGCTTGTAAGGAGCCACAGGGGACAGGAAGTTTAAATCTCTCATCCCTCCATCACATCCTTTTGGACAACGTTGGATGCGAGGTCGCTGCAGATGGGTTCCAAATGCCTGGGATGGTCTTGCTGCAGAAAAACTAGCAAACTCCAGAGGAAAAAAAAAAAAAACACAAAAGACTCCTAAGCTGGTTATTTAAGCACTTGGCAGCTTTTTATCAAGCAGTATTTATCTAACGCAGAAATGCAGCCAGCTTAGCTGTACTTACAGATGTCTGAACTTGCCTTTTGCAGAGCATGGACACACTTGTGCCTTCCCTGAGCTGGTTGAAAGGTCTGTGCATTGATGTCCTCTCTCCACAGCATTAATGTTCTCCTCCTGCCAAGAGGGGAGAAGGATGGGCCAGAAGCAGGACTGCAGGAGACACGAGCCCTTTCCCTCAGACCTTTCTTGTTGTGCTGTTTTCGTCATGGAGATTTTCCCCCACTCCTTTAAGAGGGGCTCTAAAGACAGATGTGAGGGAGGGAACAGCTGTTACTTGTGCAAAGTTCACACTGCCAGAAGGCTTGGAGAGCAGCTAGATACCTTCTGATCTGGATTCACATCCAGACTCTGCAAAAGCCCCGTGTGCCCTCCCACAAACCGTTCAGTCATTCAGTGCCTCACTTTACTCTCTGCCAAGATATTAAAACACTTCCTTTTTCTTGATTTTTCAGTTTCTCCTTAGAGCTTGCACATTTTGGGGAGCAAACATGGTCGTACCTCTCTGGCACCACACCCGGCACAGTGATGCTCTGTCTTGGTTAAGACCTTTAAATTGCTCATCATCATATTTATTAGGAGGTACTAAAGCCTCCTGGACATGCTAGATATGTTCCAACTATGTCATTACTAAAAGGGGGGGAAGCATGATCTGAAATGAATGAACATCATCATGTGCAAATCAAATTGTGATAGGAAAGCCATTTCAGATCTTAAAGAACAATAAACCAAGCAGCACTTCACCTACCAGGATGAAATCAATCCAGAAAGAAGCTTGAATTTTCAAAATTTGCTGCCTAGAGTCATCTTTCTACATACACTAAGGTAGTCTCTGATGGGTTGCTGTGGGGTTAAGGAAGGAGTAGGCTGCATGGAGATGCTTTTCATGATTTATGTTGCTCTGCGGCATGAAGAGGCTTGTTTTCATGGTGGCTGTATTTGCTCTTTGCATTGCTCTGTCCTGTTGTCTCCTGGCTCTAAGGACCAGCTTGGTGCCTGCCAGTTCCCAGGGAGCCCTCCCCCCTCCCAGGCTCCCTCCTCTCATCTCGGAGAAGCAGAGGCAGTGAGAGGGCTGGGTGTTAAGTGTGGGACAACCCTTCCTCCACCAGTTTCATGCCTCCAGGGCACTGGATGAGGGATGGCTGCAAAGGACCTGCTCTAACTTTTGCAGCGCGGCTGGAGGAAAACCCACAGCAAGGTCGGGTGAAAGAAAGAAAAGACCCCATGTCATCTTCAGGGTAGAGAGGGCAGCTGTTAGAGGTGCCTTTTTGCCAACAGTTGATTAAAGTTAATAAACTAAGAGGGTCTGGTCCCAAAGCACATAGAAGAACCTGGAAAGGCTTCTGCCCTTAGAGAAGCTCACTAATGAATTCACATCAAGTCAAAGAATCCTTCCATTCAAGCACTATCGACTGATTTATAACAGACACCAGCATCCAGGGGTGAAAACAAGGAGCTTCTCCTGGCTACTCTGAGCAAAGTATTTTCAAGCCAGCATGATGGATCAAACCCACGAAGGAGGTGAGTTTCTTGTCAGAGGAAGAGGGCATCACCAAAAACGGGAGCAGCAGCGTATGCCAGTGGGAGCTGAGCTCTGTGTGTGCGGTGTTTTGTTCATGCCAAGCACAGACACAGAGATGGGTATTGTTCACCAGCACGTCCATGAGCTGAAGCATCCACAAGCCACATAAAGAGAAAAAGCTGGACGCGAGAGAAAGGGAGGCAGAGCGGCCCTAAGAGAACATCACAAGGCAGAGGATTGTTTTTCCTAAGTATAGTATTTCTGTCAATTTAGACGGAATAAATGAGCTTGAGTAGATGATAAAAATGAGGAAAAACTACTTAGTGAAGGCTTTTTGTACCAGTGATTGCCATGAAGTGACTGATAAAAGAGGAGGGGTAGCATGTTTGCAGTACCTGTATTTGCTTGTGTAGCTGTTCCCAAAACTGTGGCCATGTGCCCACTGCTGGGACAACATGGCTCAGAGGTTTTTGCAATCCTTGGCCTAAAAGCACACGGCAAAGGTGCTCAGACTCTTACCAAAGCATGGATGTTTAATGAACAGAGACACAAGGGGGAAAAAAAGCAATCTAATATTTTGATCCAGGTGAAGAAGTCATGTGAGACTTAACCAAACCCTACCAAAATCAGATTGTCAGAGTCAGCCCATATTGTAGGCATTTAGTCTGCCAGGTAATCCGTAGGGCAGGCTGATGTCCTTGCTTCTGTTCTGGGTCCCACAAACAGACATAGGCTCTGCAAAAAAAAAAAGCCCAGATCCCTGGCTTTCGCTGGGTGGTACAAGCAATAAGCTCTTGCTTTCTTTCTACAAAAAGATATGATGAATACAAGGTAAAGTAGAGAGAAAAGATGAATAAAAATAGAAATCACTGCTTGATTTCAACTGTCATTTGTGATTTGGCTGCTGGGTGAACAGACATGTTCCTCATCTTAGCAGCAGCCTTGAAACCTGACATATTTTTTCTAGCTTTGGCCTCTTTCCTTGGATACTTCTTTTCCAGCATCAGAAACGGTTACAACAGTTGCAAAATGTGGATTCTTGGCTGGCTCTCCTAGGCCTTAGGAAAGGAGAAGAGGAAAGCATATGCAATTGATGGAGAAGAAAAAAAAACCTCACAAGAATAGTAAAGCAAGAGCTGAAGCTGTGCCTCTCATTTTGAGCAAAGTTCAGGTCATAGTAAAAGGCAGCAGAAAGGACAGTCACTCCTGCTGGGCTACTCTTACTGGGGTCTGTCTCTGACACAAGGCAATGAAAGGTCCAACACTGGCACCTTGATACTTGCCAGGGGCCCAAGACTTTGTGGATGTGGAAGCCACGATGATAAAGCCTACTCACTGCCATCCAGATACCTCCCCTCAGAAATGTTCTTCTCTCCGTTTTCTGAAGGCTCTGAACAGAAAGTGGTGGACATGCAGATCCTCTCCTCGGAGTTTTATCTGCCCGGAGAGGTCTAATTGCAGTATATCCACTTCGGCTGATAGTGCTTTACCTTCCCAAGTCATGATCTGCAATGCTTGCCACCCTGTCAGGCCAGGAGGGGTGAGAATACAGAACGTGGTTCTGATTTTACTCTTCCCTCATCAGGAGCTGCTGACTTAAAATCACTGTAAAAAGAGAATGAGGCACGGGACATTACTGTCTGAATACAGATGTTCACATCATTAAACCTGTCATTACTCGTGCTGTTCAGCAAGCCAACTGCAGTGCTGACATCAGCTTTGGATATGTGACTCTATTACCAGAATCTCCATTACAAAGTACAAATCCCAGGTAATATCCAAGTGATAAAGTCCCACAGAAAAAACAAACCCTCGGATCAGAGCATGAAATCAGATGCAGTGAGGGTGACACAAAACATTTGCTCATCCCTCACCCACCTAAAATGCCATACCTGTGCTGAGCCAATTTGAGAGGGCAGGCATCTGTTTTCCAGTGCAAGTACCGGTTTGGGAAACTCGGCAAGGATCATTAAAGACACTGCTGTCGGCAGATCCACCCTTTACAGCTTGCTTGACAAACATGGTGTACATGACTGTAAGCTTCCAACTGACATAGTTCACCTGGGGTGAGAGGGCTACTGTGCCCTGGAACTTAAATAGCCAATAAGCCTTTCCCTAGGAAGGCTTTGGCAAGCCAGAATATTCTGGAAAGGGGTATGATTCAATCTACTGAAGAAAGGGAAAATATTCTGAAAGATTTCGGTTACTGCATTGATGCCAGCCCCGGGACAGATCCACAGGTCAGAAGCGGGAGGAACCCACTTCCCGGAGCAGCCACACAGTGTCCCCATCCAAGTCACTCAGGCAGGAGGTGCTGGAAATGCTCTTATATTTCACTATGCATTATATCAATGGGAAATTTTTGGGCGGTACAGTGATGTGAAAGAACACGAACTGTTGGGAAGCAAAAGGTATATTTCACAGTTAGATGGTAGTCTACCTCTGCAAAGAAACAGGGAGGAAAATTCTTCATACTGCCTTTTCAAGAATCTGAATCCTTGGAAGATTTCCACCATGGTCAGATTTCCTACCAGAGTTAGATTTTCTACCACCAGAAGATTTTCCACATCAGATGCTTGTTCTTACTTTTTTTTGATCCCCCTGTACCATATGTGTGTACAGCCTGTCTCATTTCAGCCCATAGGAGAGCTGCAATCTTGGATAATGTGAAGGCTAAGTGAGCTTAACTGGAAAGAGCTCACTCTCCGAGGCCCCTCTCCTGACTTTCTTTGTCAGGCCCTTTACTATTTGCTGTAATAGTACTTCCACCATAAATAGAAAGGAGATCTCCTGCCTCCACCACTGGCCCAGGCTGTAGGAACAGTTGGCCTTCAGTCCCTCTCAGGCTTGCAAAACTACAGTTCAATCCATCTGCCAGACACGACATAAAAGAGGAGACCTTTCAATGGTACGTTAGAGGAGAAGTGAATAAATCTGGCAACGGAGGCAGAACAAAGTAACTGGAATATTCAGCAAAGAGCAAACCGGGAGTGTCCTGAGGCCCGTAGGAATTGGAGGCTTTCGATGAAAGCGTTTCCACGTAATGAATAAAATGTGGTATATTTATAGCTGGAATCTGGTCCTAGTTGTCACCTGACCGACAGACAGCTCGAGTCAGATGACAGCGCAGGGTCTTTGACTGCACGCTACCATAGCAGCTTTCCACAACCCTCCTGCACATTTTCACACGTGCTACAGCCACAGGCAGCAAAGATCCCATTTTACCCACTAAAACATGTCATAAGGGCATTCCCTCGGGGCAGTATGACGGCGTCAGATGATCCAAGGTCACTCACCTACAATCAGGTGTCATCTTATGGAGACGTAGTGTTTGTACCTCTGCAGATATGCGCAGGCTTAAAGGTCTTCTCAATCAGACCCTATTTCAGTAAGATATTTAAGTCTTTCCACTACTGCTCTCATGCTTGAAGTTAAGTATGTCCCTTAGTACTTCCATCAAGGATGGAGCATTGCTACTATGCTTTTCTAGAACAGCATGTACTGCAAGGACTAGGTAATATATTTTCTATCTCTTATGATTCATCATGCATAACAGTTATCTCAAGTTTGAGCCAGAAATACATCCAACGGATTGTGATCAATTGACAATAATAAATGCTTGGGAGGGGAAAGGATGAACCACAGAGAGCGGGTGAATTTTCAGCCCCGCTGAAATCAATGCCAATACTCACATCGATCTCAGTAAAGCCAAGATTTCACACACGATCACACTGACAGTGACCTCAAAGTCACTTTTAGTGCCAAGTATTCCCAAGGTCCTGCAACTCCAGCAGTGCTTTCGGGTGTTATTGTAAGATGAAACATTTGTGTGTAACCCTCCAGACCTCATGACTCTGGTACAGAGAGCTTTAAAATTTCTTCATTCCCCATCTGACCCTGCTCTCAAGATCCTTAGCTGTGAACTTTCACACAGCCCCACACCCCTACAAAACCCTCCTTACCCTGGCCCTGTGTACACCAACCCTGTCCCAACTGAATGAGGGAGTGTTTTTGGTTTGTGCCCTTATAATCCCTATGTGCAAGAGTTTTTGAAAGCTTGTAACCACCTCTTGCTCTAGGCTTCTCAGCCGCTCCCCAGACAGCGGGTTTTAGGGAAGACAAGGGGTTTTTTTCTTTTTCTTGTGGTGCTTCCAGCTGGTGCTGTGTGTGTTGTACGCTCTCAGCCAGCCAGCCGCAAGGTGTGGGGGAGACACAGTGGCCTCCTACTCTTTACTTCAGTGTCTACAGAAAGGAACCAGCTTTCCATTTTCCCAAAGGTTTGTGACGGTTTCCTCTGGAGGGTCTTTGTGTTTTGTCTCTTGGCTTAGTAGTTGGCACAATAAGAATATAGAGCCTTTGTTTCCATAGAATCAATCACAGAATGGTTTGGTTGGAAGGGACCTTAAAGACCATCCAGTTCCAACCCCCCTGCCATGGGCAGGGACACCTCCCACCAGACCAGGTTGCTCCAAGCCCCATCCAACCTGGCCCTCAACACTTCCGGGGATGGGGCAGCCACAGCTTCTCTGGGCAACCTGTGCCACTGCCTCACCACCCTCACCAGGAAGAATTTCTTCCTGATATCTCATCTAAACCTTCCCTCTTCCAGTTTAAAGCCATTGCCCTCTGTCCTATCACTACCTGCCTTTGTAAAAGGTCCCTCCCCAGTTTTCTTGTCGGCCCTTTTCAGTGTTGATCTGGTCAAGTCAACACTTACCAGAATGTTATACAACACTCCTCTCCCTGCCCCTCTCCCCTCCTTAAAATTATCTGCGTCTACTTTATTGTTCTTGGACCTACAAAACTCATCCGCCTCCTGAGTTGCCACACTCTCAGTATCTCATCAGGAAGACAAAAGAAAAAAAAAAACAACACATAGAAAGAAATACATCTACTCTCAGATTACATTTTAATGGCTTTGGCTAAATGAAAGACCTGGAGAAAGCGGAACTTCAGGCACTGCCTGCATCCTGTTACAACTGGTTGAAAACCCCAGAAGAACTACCTTTTCTGTATGATTTTCATCCATTTGCTCACCATCTCTAGCAAGGAAAAAATAAAATCAATTATAGCAATCCCTCTGATATTGGAAACTGCCCCAGTCCCAGAGCCAATAGACATGTGACAAAACTCTTTTGGAAGAGTATTCTGGAAGGAAGGAAAATATCTTAGAAATGAGACAGCATCATTTATGGGATAGCATGTACCCAGAGCAGCTGTTGGCATCCTCGGAGTTGGGTTACATCAGTGCTCTGTGAGGAGAAGTACCTGGGTTTGAAGGACTATCTCTGGTGCAGGACGTGCATCTGGATTGCAATCACATTTGTGGGAGAGGCCTTTTATCCACCTTTATGAGTGCGCACGTGCACGCACACACACACAGAGAACATTATTTTAGTAAGTGAGCCTACCTTGCGACTAACTTTTTTTTAACACTCCTCAGAAGAACACTGAAGAGGTCTTGCTAGAATACTGAGTGCGATGCCCCCATTTGATGTTTTTATATCTTTCACATCTTTGCCCCCTTCTTTACCAGGAGGACACGTGCAGGGCTAGGATTTTTTTGAGAAAGAACGAGCAGTAATTCATGTCCAGCATCTTTGTGACAGTATTAGTTTGCATGATAACAGACAGACTCAACGTCAGAAACTCTTCCCTTAGTCCCATCAACCCCACTTTGTGTTGTTGAACAAGTTACCCTGTACTCATTGACTCCTGCAAGAAGGGCAAAATCCGTACCCTTGGAGATCTAGAAAGGGATAAGGAGGAGCCAGGAGGAGATGTGGTGGCTGAGCCCCCACCAGCAGCACAGCTCCAGTTCAGCCTTTTCTTTGCAAGAGCTGCCAGCAATGTGCCTGTGCATGGCTTTTTGCAAGTCTCACTGACACATAGGTGAACGCTTAACACTAGGACTTCGCTAGATCAAAGTCTGAAACGGTAAATATTTCTGTCAAGGATCATTACTTTGCTTTCTTCCTTCGTTTGCCCTGGAACAATGTGGGGTGAGAGGAGAAGGGAGAAAAAGTCTGCACAATTTTACAATGCTACATTGAGAGAGACAGTATCTGATATCATAGAAATGACCCTCTCCTTGCCCCCTAATTCTTGTCCTTTAGAGTTAGGGGGATATTCTTCTGCTGCTTGCAGTAAGGGTAAAGGAACTTGGAGCCGTGGCTTTGGAAGAACATTTCAGACCTAGTGAAAGGCACTTTTGACCTTAGTATAAGAGCTGTACCAATACTGCTGGTGTTCAAGGAAAAGAAAAACATAAACAGAGAAGCCTCCCATATCTGACAGTAGGGTAAAACACTGGCAAGGGGGATTTTTAACCCAGCTGACCAACATCCCTTCTAAAAGGGCCAGAGAGTTAATGTTCCCTGTGCAGAAAGTATCATGTTGTAAGCAAAGATTTTTTGGAACCCTGCTTAATTTGATGAACAATATTTTAGTGGAGTCCAATTACTAATACTCTCAGCGTATCTAAATATATTTGGATAGCTGTGAAACTGAAAAAGCAGAAGTGTTTGGTAAATATTTCCTGCCTGTATTTGGGACAAAGTTGAATGCTATTTCCACGTTATGTAATGAGGATGAAGTGCCTCGTATTCAAGCAACTTAAAAGAGAACATCAAACAGCACAACCAACCTTTTAAATGCAGCAGGTCTGGAGGACTTGCATGTTGGCATTTTAAGAGCTGGTTCTTCAGATGACTGTTCTCACATCAGGTGGGAATGTGAGAGTTTAGAAATGGTCCAGGAGACCATTTCTAAGAAGAAAAACAGTCTTGTGTCAATATTTGAAAAGTGTGACTGAGGTAAGCCCACTTTCAGGCTGGCTTGTCTAACATCGCTCCTGACCTAGGTATAATGAAGTGGTTTGTACCAATTGACAAGGAGGTGGAGAGTGGGGCTGTAATGAAACAGCAATCAGTAGTTTTCGTGGGAAATGGTTCCTATCAAAGAACAAATTTCATCTTGTTCTTTAATAAAATCACAGGTACCGTTGATAGCAGTAATTGTGTTGACTCAGTGCTGTACAGTATCCAGATTTGAGAAAAAAAAAATACACAAAATCAATACGAGTGCATAATAAATGGTTTAAAAATAGCTAATGGAAAGATCTTAAAATGGCTTTATTGTAAAGGATTCATCAATGAATAAAGACTGTTTCTAATGGACTCTTGCAAGCACTTGCACTTGTGCTATTCATTGTGTTTTGTTTAGGATCTGCAAGAAAATACAAGATGATTGCATCATTTGTGAACTGTGTGAGAGAGTTTCCAAACTGACTACACTGGGAGTGCACTAATGGGAGTAGCTTGTCTTACAAAGACTGCTGGGATGAGGATAATTAGGAGAACTTGGTAAAATGAGCTTAGTTAAAGGAAGACTTAGGATAGGCAAGTGCAAAGTCCTACAGTTAGGAACAAATATCCAGCACAGTGCAGGGTCATCAGACATAATCTTTAAATGCAGAAGTGCCTCTTTGGTTAGTTCATACGCTGGAAACCTTGGGCAAATGAACAGGATAAATAGGAGACGTTGCCGGGTTTCATTTTTGGTGAAGTTGCTGCAGAAATTCAGAGTCCATTTCTCTTGTGCACATTGGTTTTTTAAGTAATGTTAAAACCTGAGAGATATTCAGAGATGATTTGCAGTGCATCATACTTTCAGTTACACACATACTCCCTACCTTTACGGTACCTCTTTTTCTCTTGGATGAAGGGAGGCCCTTGGGAGCTCCTCATGGTACCTCCCTACCTCTTCTACAGGAAATTCCTAACTGGATTAACTCTGCAGAAAGGAAACATGTATATCTGTATATGGCTATGGACGCCTTCTGTGGAGCTCTCATGGTAGAAAGATCACAGCATCCACTGCTCTTAGTCTGTGTGGAAATTCACACTACTGTATAAACGACATTTCAAAATAAAGGTAACTTTGCTTTAAAACTTCCATATAGACACTTGCATTCTTCCACATTTATTCCACTGTCAGGAAACTTTCCTTCTCTGATAGTAAATTAAGTTTATACATTTGGTCATATTTTCCATTTCATGTAACCTATGGCGATGGAATTTGACTCCTGTGTCATGCCAGAAACTTTCAAGCTACTCCACACCTGTAAGCTCAGAGCTGCTAACAGTAAAAATGGGAAAACACTCTTTTTGAGCTGAAATGAGAAAGGTCTGGACTCTCAACTTCATTCATACCAGCCCACCCCAGCAAAGATTTTCCTCACAAAATCAAAGTGAAAGCCACTGGGACTCTTTCAGGAGGGGCTCTAGGTTCTGGAGTTCCCTTCATTTTTACTTTAATAAACCAGTTTTCAGGCCACGTGTCTCCGTAGGTCTCCAAGATGGCTGTAATAAAGAACATTCACATTGCAACTCTCCGTGCTGTGGTTCAGCTTGATGATGATGAACCACAATTGCTAAGTCTTTCTGCCTACGGTCTACAGAGAGACTGTGCACAAGATTGTGGTGTTTGCATATGGACAGCAGACATATACCCCCAGAAATGCACATCAAGGAATACATCAAATAATCTGAAAGAATCTATTAAAAGGGTAAAGAACATTTAAAGTGCCTCTTGTTCATTTGGACAATCTTTCCTCGATCTCAGACAAGGAGCAAAAGGAGGGAGAATTTGAGTAGGATGACATGAAAAAGAACCAGAAACACTTGTTGGATGAGAAAAGATAGTGACATCCCCTTGACTTTGATGGAAATGAGGATAAAAGGTGAGAATCCTACAATCTGTGTCTTCAAAGCAATCTACAAGGTAAGTAACATTCTCTTTTTCTACCCCACTGTGGAGAAAAATCTGAGACAGGCTTCATGGAGAGATTACCTTGTGGAGTTCATTAGAAATGCAAAAGATGAGTCAGACAAACAGATCATGTTCCTGTTGCTCAAGCAATGTGGTCAAACACCCTGGCACAGTCTCCTCCCCTGATGTCTTGCTTGTACCTTGTTTATCTCCTCTCTTTTTCCTCTCTTTCCATTTGAAAAGGTAGAACAAGTGTGCAGAAAGCTCCTGCACTTGGGACTTGTGAATGCTAACAGAGTTCTTGGAGCCGTTAGGATTGAAAAGTGTTGCAGATGTACTTAAGGATCCATGTGCAGTCTTTCAGCATGATTTTAATGACTCAGGGAAACAACACACCAGCAATGAACATTTTTAAAAGCTTCACCTACCCTTCCAGCCTGAACTTCATCTGGCCTCTCTCTGTGTTTTAGCACACTCCATTAACGGGATTCCCCGGCTGAAAGCGGACGTAGGAGGTAGGGCACAAACTATTTTTGGAAATACAATGCTGTGCAATACTCAGAAGTCCCCTTGTCGCTGGAGACTGTAGGTTGGAGACAAGCAGAATGTGCAGGAGATGGGAGTATCAGGGAACACATGCACTGTACCCCGTATTTTTTTTCCACAGGCAACAGCGGGGCTGTAAATCAAGAAGGAGAATGACACACATAGACATTTAGGGATGGAGGCACACAAACATAAATGACATTCAACCAACTACTTTTCTTCCTGCATTCTGACTGTACACACACAGACACCAGCTGCCTCTTTTAGGTGGGGTAAAATCCACCCATCCACCGCAAGCCAGCATAGGCAGTCGGGAGTTTTGGTGATTCACATTCAGAGGTGACATCCAGTCACCCCCTCTTCCCCTATTCTTACCTTAGGAAAAAGTGTGCGAGCGTGTGCATGTATGAAGGTCGGGTTGGGGGTACAATCTACACACAGCCACACTCCCCCCATTAGGCTGCAGGGTGTATATGGCTACAGGTTGCAGACCAGCACCCTGACCTGCCGGCTGTGATATGTATATGAGTAAGGCAGCAGGGACATTGTACACACAGATGTGACAAAGGCACAGGTATCAGCTCGCTTGCCCTTCGAGGTGTAACTGAGAAAGGAGGATCACTCACATACCCTCTCACCACCTCCTTCCTCCTGGGCATGTTGTGAAAAGGGGGGGGGGGATGTCTCATAAACAGGTGACCCCACCCCAGTAAGCTGGGGTGTGTTTCTGGGAGTCTCTCTCTTTCCCACACACAAAACAACCCTTACCCCATGAGAAAGGATGGGAGTGGGGAAGGAACTGGTACCGCTGAGGTAATCCATCACAGCCCCTCACTCGGTAGTAGGGTGTGTGTTGGGACAGGGAGTTGTCTCACACTGGTGTAAAACCTGGGCATCCTCCCTCATCCTTTTTCCTGCTACAGGCTGCCAGGTGTTCTATCACACAGATATGCGCTTCAACATCCCCTCCTGTTGATTACAAGGTATGTATTGGGGATGGAGGCAGCTGTTTCTCATTCACACACACAAACAAGCACAGGTGAACCCCAACCCCTGCGACTTTGGGGGGCATAGCTAGCATTTGGAGGAGTGGGGTCTCTCTCCCACAAGGGTGACTCCAGGTTGGTGACCCCCTGTTAGTTTGCAGAGTGTGTATTTGGGGTATGCCTGCCTCACACACCCCCCTACACAACTGAGGAATGCCTGGCTGCAGGGAAAAGGGGTGTCACACCAACAAGCAGAGATCAAACCTGACCACCTCTCCCGGCCAAGGTGTCAGGGTGTTGAGCTGGGGGAGGACATCTCACACACGGTGTCACCCTGTGCATGGTTGTCTACCGTTAACCTGTAAGGTTTCCTTGGCATAGGGGGTCGGGGTGCACACACACAGGAGGGGTGCACTCTAGTAGTCACAGCCTGCAACACCCCCAGTGCACACAGAGATGAACAGGTTACCCCCCCATTAGGTGTTGGGGGGTGTGATCACGGGTCCACTTTCCCCCCTGCATGTGAACCCCAGTAATTCCTGGCACACTGCAGGGTGTTGGCTGGGGTTGTCTCTCTTGCACACATGCATACCCCACTCACCTTGTTAAGTTACTGGGTGTGTGTTGGGCCTGACACCCACTCTTACAGTTCAAATTTCAGTTACCCCCCAGCAGGCTGTAGTGGGTGGCACACACGCACCCATAGATCACCACTGACAGTCCCATCAGGCAGCAGGGTGAGTGCTGGGGGTGTCAGGTACCCCCCCACCACCACCGCAGCAGGATGGGTGCTGGAGGTGATTCACACACAGACACCGGTCCCCCGCGGGGCTACAGGAAGTGCATTCTCTCACACACGCACACACAAGGGTGCAAGATGTGCTTTAAGAGCATCTGTCACCCACATGGGGCCACAGTTTGTGTCTTGGGGGTGTTGGCCACGCTCATAGAGGATTGTTTTAGGAGTGCCTGCCATAAACACACCAAGCCGTGGTTTGTGTTTTGGGGTGCCCATCACTCACAGTCTGGGTTGCAGGGTGTGTTTCAGGGTGTCTCACCCATCTGTGAGGACGCGGGCTGTGTGTTAGGGTGTCTCACACACGCTGGGCCTCAGGTTGGGCTTTAGTGCACAGGTCTGCATGTCAGGGGGCCTCACCCACATGGAGGGCGGCAGGCCGTGTTGGCAGGCATCACTCATATCCAGAAGGCAGCAGGCTGTGTTTTAGGAGTCTGTCTCACACAGGTTGTAGTCTGAGGTGCCTGTCACACATGGAGCCAGGGACTGTGTTTGAGGGTGCCTCACATGCACGCACAGAGCCAGGACTGTGTTTGAGGGTGTCTCACACACGCACAGGGCTGTAGGCTGTGTCTGTGGGTGTCTCACGCGTGGACATGACTGTAGGCTGTGTTTGAGAGTCTCTCACAGGAGTCGAGACTCCAGGCTGTGTTTGAGGGTGTCTCACACACGCACAGGGCTGTAGGCTGTGTCTGTGGGTGTCTCACGCGTGGACATGACTGTAGGCTGTGTTTGAGAGTCTCTCACAGGAGTCGAGACTCCAGGCTGTGTTTGAGGGTGTCTCACACACGCACAGGGCTGTAGGCTGTGTCTGTGGGTGTCTCACGCGTGGACATGACTGTAGGCTGTGTTTGAGAGTCTCTCACAGGAGTCGAGACTCCAGGCTGTGTTTGAGGGTGTCTCACACACGCACAGGGCTGTAGGCTGTGTCTGTGGGTGTCTCACGCGTGGACATGACTGTAGGCTGTGTTTGAGAGTCTCTCACAGGAGTCGAGACTCCAGGCTGTGTTTGAGGGTGTCTCACACACGCACAGGGCTGTAGGCTGTGTCTGTGGGTGTCTCACGCGTGGACATGACTGTAGGCTGTGTTTGAGAGTCTCTCACAGGAGCTGAGACTCCAGGCTGTATCTGAGGGTGTCTCACACACGGAGCTGGGGCTGTAGGCTGTGTCTCTGGGCTCCTCACACACACACAGGGCTGTAGGCTGTGGG
>NW_009607858.1:18751-19097 GCF_000690535.1 Cariama cristata
CACGCACAGGGCTGTAGTCTGGGTCTGTGGGTGCCTCACGCATGGACACAGCCGTAGGCTGTGTTTGAGAGTCTCTCACAGGAGTCGAGACTCCAGGCTGTGTTTGAGGGTGTCTCACACATGAAGCTGGGGCTGTAGGCTGGGTCTGAGGGTGCCTCATGCATGGACAGGGCTGTAGGCTGGGTCTGAGCCCGTCGCACACATGAAGCTGGGGCTGTAGGTTGGGTCTCTGGGCTCCTCACACACGCACAGGGCTGTACGCTGGGTCTGAGGATGCCTCACACACGCACAGGGCTGTAGGCTGTGTCTGTGGGTGCCTCACACATGGAGACGGCGGCGGGGGGGG
>NW_009607859.1:0-36407 GCF_000690535.1 Cariama cristata
CCGGGCCAGGGCCGCTTCGCTCCGGGGTTTGAGACAGAGATTTTGTAAAGCCACTGTCCAGAGCTCTGCCCGCACGGCCACAAAATGGGGAGCAGAATAATGCAGATGCAAGAAATGGCATCTGTTACCCGAATATAATGTGGTGAGGGGAAGGGGAAAACAAATTGATCTTCCAGCAGTGACAAATTGTAACAATGGACGAGTCAATTGGAAACTTTAACATGGGCAAGGAACAAAAGGAGGGGAGCGGGGTGGGGGGGCGAGGCAGTAATTTCAATGGGAATTAGTAAATTGCCTAATGGAAATGGTGTTTGAAAGCAAGGGACAGGCTGTACTAAATAATCCAAACATTCCTCCAGAAATCTAACCTGCTGCTCATGCTAAGGGCCATTCAGCACATAGGGTTTCCAAAACAAAGCCAATTTGTCATGCAATATTTAGAGAGTTTGGGGGTTTCAGCTAAACTGTCTTCTATAAAAAGAATAATAAAAATAATAATACAGAGATCGACAAGGCTAACACGAATTCTCAGGCATTAAAAAGTTCACATAGAAATTTGCATACTAAAGGAAAAGATGCAGACAAAATAGAAATAAAAAAATCACTGCAACTTACAACTTTAATATTAATCAGTAAAGCAGAAGTAGAGTGAAAGGAGGCATGAAAAGAAGTAAAACAAATGTGTACATTTAATCAGACAGGATTGCATAGGACACAAAGAACAGGGCTAATTAGTCTCAGCAGGTAGGGACTAACCTTCAGACTTCATAAATAAATAAGTCTGTGAACAATGTCTAAGTGGGAATATGGAGACAGAAAAGGGATTATTTCAAGACACCAAGTAAAAACATGAAGAATTAAATACTTCACTGTTAAGTCAATGTACAAATGCATTGAACAGTTTCTTTTTCCACTGGTCTTTTGACTAACATGCTTTTTACTTTTGGAGATTTTACTAAATGACTGTCTGTGGGCATGCACACTGCCCCGTTTGCCCCCTATTTACTGTCTTTGCTAACTAGTGCCTTGCAGAGTGACACCTTAACAAATATTGTCCATTTTTGTTTGCCTTTTGATTTTTAAAATGCCTTTATATCCCAGAACAATATGAGACTGGAAATACAAATGTGACAGACTCCTATTTACTTTGCAGGGCCATGTGTTATAATTTGATCCAAACGAACAAAAACAGTTGCACGGTTTTGTTTTGTTTTTCAAAGATCTTTTTACAATCTGTTGTGGGTTGTTTTTTTTTTAAAACAAGTACTCTTTTGCTTCAGTCCCAATGTAGTTGCTAACTACTTATTAAGCATCATCAAAAGTTGGTGTTTAAGAGCGGCCCAGTCTTTCTCCTAAGCTGGTTGCAGAAGAAGGGCCTGATTCCGTAGAGCCTCACACATGCAAGTAACATTACTGACGGACTGTTCGTGAGGGTGGTGACACATCTGTACTACTCATGCAAGTAATGTTACTCACATGAGTAAATGTCGCTGGAAGGGAGCTCAGCTTTCTTCGCCCTGACATCCCATGGTGGTCCTAGGTACAGAAGTTGACTCTGCTGGCTTCGGGCTGGAAGGCCGAGGGGCTGTGCCCCAGCTGTGGAAGCAAATGCCTGTGTGCGTTTGCACAGCTGGAATTTTGCCACCACAGTGGACTCAGAGGAGCCCCATGAAGGACTGGGAAACGGCTTTCTAGCTTTCATGGCAACATCAAGTTCTTCCTATTGCAGACTTCTAGGGTTTTGTTTGCAAACTGCAGCTTATAGCTAGCTTGATTTTGAAGTCCAAGTGTTCTAGATGATTACTAAACCGACACGGTTTAGTTAAGGCAGTACAAGTCACTTAAAATAGCTTATGCATCTTATTTGTATCATTTTCCTTTATGCAACAGTTCTTGTTTCACGCTCAGGGAGGTGAGAGCTCTCCAGGGGTCAATAGCACCTGTTGAGTAGTACGTTCTCAGGTGGTACCTTAGATTAAAAAAAATAGTATAGTGTTTAACAATGAAAGAAACATAATATTAAAAAAAAAAAAAAGTCAAGCTAATCCACTGCATGAAACATGATTTATTGTTTGGATACCCGATTTTAAGTAACAGCTGGCGAGACAAAGCCAGGTGCTCTAAGTTCAGTCTTCAAGAGATATTGGCTTCCTTGTCAAAGCTGACCTCTAGCACAGGCGAAGAAGTGGAAAAGCTCTCCAAGCTTTTGTAACTCTCACAACTTTGTACAATATACCAAATGCTGAGCAGTGGGGTTTGGTTACCGACAACGGTGTCACCATTTTATGCTTTGACACAACATTTTGGTCCCGAAAATCCTGCAGTCTCATGAACAGCAAATGGTGAAAAAGCATGTGAGTTCGCTTGCCAGTTCACATTGCAATGAACTGGAGAAGGAAGAGGTTGACCAGGGGCAGCCAAGGAAACTTATTGTTTTATGAAAGATGCTTTGAAATCTTTAACGTCTCACCAGAGGCCCAAGTCTATATTGGAGAAATAGTGTCTGCTAACTGCCAGCTGGATCTCCTGGCTGATGTTTACGTATCTGGGGTGAGTCATCTGTTTTCATGGGCTTCTCCAAAAGGTCCCAACGTAGGTTGCAATGTGTAAAATTCAAGTTATTTATTTTGGAAAGATAAAAGGACTTTGGTTGACCAGGCTGGGATTTGAGTCTACAGCTCAAAGGAGACTGTATGTTTACAAATAATCTTGGATCATTAAGTCTGCTCTGAATGTCAAAAAAGATTTCAGTATTGAAAAGGTTCCAGTAACACGAAGCAAACACATCTGCCCAGTGCCTTATCAGTACCAGCCTTCCAGAGTTAGCAAAGAGGGGAAATTTTTCTAGGGCAGACAAGATGACAGCATGAAAACACAGAAACCATGGCTCCTTTCTGCAGTCATTTGCATTGACCAAAACAAGCACACGTGAAAATTCAAGAAAGCTATCAAATGGGAAAATATCAACAAACCACCAGATCGTGGTGCTACTGCTAGATTTCTTTGTGGCTTCAGATTTCTCATGTACTGACCAGGTCACAGTGTGTTATTTGAGCAATAGGTGTGGGCTTTCTATCCGCACTTGGTGGAGAAACCTTGGAAAATTAGGTACCAAAAAACCTTGTGTGTTGTTTGTATTCAACCTCCAAACACAGCCTAATGTCTCTCAATCTACGCTCTGCTTCCCAAGTCATGGCTATGGCTCAGTAGGAACATACCTCCCTTTTAGCACCTAAACCACAGCTGTACTTCTTGCTTTTGTTAGAGATAATTCTGTCTAATAATAAAATGGTTAATGGGTAGAAATATGCATTCATGCAGGGATTATTCACACTTTATCATGAGGTGATATCAAGCACTATAGGAGTGAATGACGAGAAATAGGCTTCTGAAATACAGAGCCCTCCATAAATATACCATTTTTATTGACAACATGTCTTTTAACCCTAATAGTAATGGAAGAAATCCAATAAGTGAAACATTTACTGCATAACTTGCCTTATTTTCGGGTGGTGCCTGATTCCTTTCTAGCTGTCTCTAGAAGATGTTTTTAGCCTAATTTGCTCCCTAGAAATTTCACTCACTAGAGTTATACATCTATGACGTTTTATTGCCTGAAGCCAAGTCTGAATAAGAACTTTCTTAAGATATACTTATCCTAATGTCAGTCTACAAGAACTGGGCTGCTTTAGTTTGATTTATTTGTGCAACAGAGATGTATGTGCACCTATGTAGCTGGCTGTTGCCTCAGACTGGATCTAATGTTCCAAACAGAAACAAATAAATAAAACCAGCAAGTTTAGCCATGTTTAGTTATAAATAGGCACTTTTGAACTAATCACGCTTAGATTTGTGTTTATATGTCTTTGTTTTCCAAACCAACCAAAACAGCAATCCATTACATTTACAAAATACTCTCATTTCACAGGAAACTACTTGAGTGTAGGTGTCTATATGTATCTGCTCACAGGCGAACATCAAACACTAGCCAGATGCAGTATGTTTCTACTATCGAAGAAACACAAGATGGCATTTAAGGAGCTGGAGCACAGAGGTCATGGGCTGAGATTGCAGACCACTGCCTGGCTGGCTCACTGTGCTATTTTACCTGTTGCTTTTGGCACCTACTTGGGCAGTCAGTGCTTTGGAGCAAGGGCCCTCTTTTTGCTCGGTGGTTTTGCGGGGGTACTGGCCCCTAAACAGAGTTTGTGGACGGTATGGCGATACAGATAATAACATTGTGATGATTTGGCTTGCACTAATGCAGTGTCAGTGAGGGTGGTCTTGTAGGTAGGCAATGGCTGAGAGCAGATGGGGGTAAGCAATGAACCTAGCTTTAAACCACAAGCATGCCCTCAGCCAGAAGCGACTGCCCTTTCAACTAACACACAGTAATTAGCTGCGTATGCATTTGTAATCTGTTGCAATATGAGGTAAAAGGGATTAGTTTTGCAATGGTCTAGGAACATGAACATGCGCCAGCTGCATTCCAGCTGTAGGGGTTCTGGTTGATAGATGGCAATAGTCAGCACAGGGGTAATAACTTCTTAAAACAATGAAGTTTAACAACATAAGATTGTCTGATGGTACTATACAATCACAGACCCACTCATGTTGGAAGGGACTTGAAGACATCTCTAGTCCAACCTCCTGCTCAAAGCAGGCTTAGCTCTGAATTCAGACACATTTGTTTAGGATTTTGTGTAGTCAAGTTTCAAAAACCTCCAAGGACAGAGATGAGACAACTAGGAGTTAGGACTTTGCATTTGTTCTTGTTGAATTTCATAATGTTCCTGTTGGCCCATTCCTCCAGCCTCTCTAGGTCCCTCTGGATGGCAGCCCTGCCCTTGAGCGTGTCAGCTGGTCTTTCCAATTTGGTGTCATCTGCAAATGTGATGAGACCTCCTCGAGGTCATTGATGCAAATACCAAAGAGGACAGGTCCCAGGACAGGCCCCTTTAGTACTCCACCTGCCACTGACAACCAGGGGTTCAACCCGTTAACCACTATCCATTGAGCTCGGTCATCCAAACAGTCTTTTACGCATCTAGTTGTCTACCCATTCAGACTGTAATGTCCTAACTTGAATGCTCTTCTGAAGCCCCAAGTTTGTGCTCCACTGCTTGTCTTCTTCACTCCCGCTAGGGTCATGGGCTCCGTGTAGTCACTACAGCCAAGACTGCAGTTGATGATCACATCCCTGTCCAATTCTTCCTTGTTTGTGAGTAGCAGGTCCAGGAGATTGTCACCTACCCTTTGGCCATAC
Source organism: Cariama cristata (assembly GCF_000690535.1). NCBI lineage: Eukaryota > Metazoa > Chordata > Aves > Cariamiformes > Cariamidae > Cariama > Cariama cristata. The sequence goes on from NW_009607859.1 coordinate 5,267, forward strand.
ACCATCTGTGTTAAGTTTTCCTCAACACGCTCCAGAGACCTTCTGAACCCATTGCATCCCACTGTCTTATCCTTCCGGCTGAAGTCAGGGAGGTTAAATTCTCCCAATAGCACCGTGGGCTGTGATCTGGAAACTACTGATTGTTTGAAGACTTGATTGACTTTGTCACCCTAAATGGTTGATCTGTACCAGACCCATCACAGTGTTACCCTTACTGGTTTGTCCTCTGATCTTGACCCACAAACTCCCAACCAGCCTGTCTTCTGTTCCCATACATTTGTGCTGCTCTTTCAGGTACACTTACTGCTTTTCTTCCCTACCTGTCTTTCCTAAAGAACCTAGGGCTCTCCATCACAGACCTCCAATGATAGGAGTGATCCCACCACATCCCAGCTGAGCTATCCTCAGACCACAAGCAAGTCCGTGCATTCCCTCGTGCCTCAATTTTTGTCCAAATCAATCCAGTTAGGTTACATGCTCTTCAGCCCACCACTGCTTCTTACCCCATGTTTTTCTGTCCCAAATACCTCAGATCTTCAGAGTAGCCTATAGCCACCATCATAATGCAGTCAGTAAGGGTGACAATGGAGGCTGACCAAGAGAATGTAATTTTGAGCTAAGACGGGAAGTTTTAATTTAGACTAGGAAGTGAATGAGTACTGTGTTTCCTGCAAGGCCAGAGCTAAACACCCAGCTCAGACCCCAGCCAGGTCTGCAGGTTGGCAGCTCCTCCCGGGAGTGACCAAAGGCTCAAAAGAAAAACTACAGAACTACAGGAACTACAGGAACGATTGGTTTCTTTTCCCCATGGAAGCAATTGTTACCAGTATTTTGCACAGAAGCACCACTATGCCACTGCACATGCAAACAAGCTCCTGACAGTGAAAGTTTACAATCATATTAATTAATAGTTGATCTATTAACGCATAAAAAAGTAAAAGGATTCTCAGGAAAATCCTGAACTTCTCCTTGAAAGTATTTTAATAGCTTGATCAGGCCATTTATAATAGAGGCATTTACTGTATTTTACTATTTCCTAGCAAATCATTTTCTGATTAATAATTTTTCTTTAAAGGTTGTTTTGGTCTTTCCTTTTCTTCCTCCAGCTCCTGAAGCATATGTCTTCCTTTTTTTCCATCTAATTTGGCAAAGGCCTCCCAACTGCATCAAGTAGTTTCAAGTCAACCAAGGAGATAGACAGAGACCGGCTGAAGGAGCAGGGCTCTCTCTCTCTCTTTGTAAAATACGCTGCCATTTATCAACAGACAGAGGTTTTTCTTGCAACAAGGAATCCGAGCTACCGCATACCGAAAGAGTGGCACTGGAGACTTTGTGGTTGGCTGTTGTTTCAGGCACATGCAGTCTTTACATAGCCTGAGGGCATAAATAAGCAGACAGGAGGGAATGGGCAGACCTTCCTACAGTACAATTAGGTGACAATGAGCTATCCAAAACAATCAGGATGGCAGCAACATCAAGTGCTTTCCCTATGTCTCAGGAGCGCTCCCAGGATTTATTGCGTCAGAGGCTCTGTCTGTTGCTGGTGCCTCTAGATATTGTCTCTGGAGAGGCGCAGTTGGCAGGCGTTTGGGAACAGGGTCCTTTCTGGGAAACTTATTGCAGCCTGAAATATTGCAATTAGCTCCAGTAGAGCTGACGTCTGAGCTCCTTGTCCTTACTTAATTCAGGATCCCTAGGAACAGAAGAGATGGACCTGCAAGCACTATGGGGAGACCTGTGTAGGGGGGCTAATTTATAGGAGTAATTCCAAATATCCTTCATCTACTAGACTGGGCAAAGAAGAGGCAATAGGTCTCAGGGCATTTCTGCTCTGGTTCTTCAAGGCAGACTTTCTTGACTTACGTTCTCGACTTACTTTCTCGACTTACTTTCTCCTTCAGAAAACATGCCTCTGCAAAAGGGAAGCCAATGAGCTCCTCTCCTCCTCCTCCACCTCGGCCCTCTGGATCTATTAGCTCCTTTCAAGGACACTAATCCTACGGAGCTCTGTTTTGCAGGTGAGAGCTTCCTGGCCCTGACCAGAAAGGAGGTTGCAATTTCAAACCAAAAGACAAATATAAGATCGTGTTCAGCACCTGTCCCACAGAAAATGCACTGTGTTTGGATTTCAAGGCATTTGGTAGATGTAAAAGGCATTTGGTAGTCTCTATTGGAGACTTTTCTTTCTAATTAGGGAGGTACAACGGGCAAGGGTGGGTCCTGCATTCATAGGAAGAAACACAGTGTATTTTGTCTGCTCTTTTACCTGAGGCACAGGTCTATCATATACACAGCCTCCATTCACCCTTTTTACAACAACTCATAGTTGTACAAGAACCACTGCAATTCCTCAGGCAACAGCACCCTTAGGACATCTCCTGCATCTGCGGGAAGACATAATCTGGCATTCAAGGCATTGTGGTAGAACTGGCGTCTCCACTGCTTGCCTGAGGCACCATCTTCTCTCTCCACCTTGCCAGCCTTCTTAGCTTAGGCTCCTTCTCAAAGGCAGGGAGTTGAGGCAGTCATTTCACTGAAGAGGGCTGCAGAAGAAAGCAGAGGTCACATAAATCAGAATAACACTGGTCTCTCGATTCCTTTGCTGGCCTGGACTGGAGAAGTCTGTACAGAGGACCTAGGAGAACTGAGCACATGGCTATACACGTGTCCTCTGGCTCATTCTCTTTGTCCCTCTGACCTAAAGCAGTCTACATCCAGGCAGGAGTGGAGAGCATAGCTAAAATAGTACATGCAGCCCATTTTGCATACTTTCCTGTGGCACTAGAGCTACATGATTTACGACTGGAACAGTGACTGTTGCAGTACGGGATAATTACAGGAAAGTTGGTAAGGCAGCAGTGTACCGTCTTGTAGGAATATGAAATTCCTTCCTTCCTCCTGATTTCAGACCTGAAAAGTTGTGAACTCCCACCGCACCGTTTGGGAGGATAACCAAAAGCTCACAGAATCAGACCTTAAGATGTTCCTGTCCAGACAAATAAGTGCTGTTGTCAATGACCATCTATAGCCACCTCAGGACATGAAGGGAGCTTCTACTGTGCCTCAGGTACTTGACATGCTCAGAAATGCTGTTGAGACAATTAGGTCATGTGTGCATGAATCTGTTACCGAAATCCATGAGGTACTTTCTGTGCACAAAGCTAGATGTTTCTATTTGAAAGTACATATAATACACTCTTTTGGCAAGGACTGTCTATTTTTACTAAGTGTATGTACAATGTTTAGCAGAAAATAGCAATGTTAGTTTTGATTTAACACAAAAAAATTTTTACTAACGTGTTTTTTTCTTTTTCTGCAAACAGATGTTGTTTGGATCTAAGCACTACTTTAATGCAAATAAATAAAAACAGGATTTTTAGGAGACTATTACGATCTTCAGCTCTGAGATCCTGTTTTACAGAGGTCATTGAATTTCAACAAGTAGTTCCTGCCTCAAGTCTGTCATTTCTAGCTGACCTACAATATTTCATTTAGAAAGACATCTGGCCTGGTTTTGAAGATTTCAAGTTAGAAACCCCCTTCCATTGTAGGCAAATTTTTGTTCCAGCAGTTGTTCATTACACTCTCTGGGGGGAAAAAAAGATAAAAAAAAAAAAGAACACAACATGTCTATTTCAAGCTTATCTTCTTTTAGTTCCAACCAAATAATATAAAAGAGTATCATCTTGTATTGCCCTTTCATCACCAGTAGCTTTTACTGCTTTTTCTGCAATTCTGTTGTCCACAACTGAACAGGTCCTCATGTCTTCAGCTTCACCTCCCTGGTGTCAGAGGGACGCAAGAGGCAGAGGGCTCTGCTTATATTTTGCAGGTTGCAGGGTAAGGCAGTGAAAACAGACCAATTTGAAGATCATCTGCAACAGTAACATGTCACAGAATTTTTTGTCTTGTCTGGCTTTGAGCTGGCCATCTGAGTGTCCTGTATAGTTACTAAAGAGGCCCAAACAGTGACTCATCCCAGCTAGCTAAAGCGTCTCCACTGTGCCATGACTCACCTCCCTACCGTACCTGTCTTGCTCCGTTGACTGCAGCCAGTGCCTAAAGGACTGGCATAGACTACGCATCAACGTTTGACATCCCTAAGAGTTGAACTCCGCTTTCAATGAAGATACTTTCTAGGAGGAAAAAAACTACTAGCTGACAACAGAAAGGGTCTTTGTATGCCCTAAATTTATTGTTTGGGGTATAAAGCCAGTTTACAGTACACTCCCGTTTGCATTCCCTAGTTGAAATCTTGACCATAAAGACCATAAAGGATAGGCATTTCTGTTTTTTTAATAAAGAAAGCACAGAGATTCTGAGAGACAGACATCCAGGAACTGTGGTTTTAAGGGCAGTGCCAAGATTGTGACATCGAGGATACAGCCTCTGGAACTGGCACCAACATTCAAGAGAATATGTGATATTCTAGTATAGCTTTGACCAGACCTCTTAAAAGTTTCTGTAAAATCCTTCTGGATTTGTTTCTCTTAACAACACAGAGCACCGTTGTTTTGGTTTACTTTCTAAAAGATTTATTACGCTTGTTTTTCATCAGAGAGATATGTGAAGTTTAACTTTCCCTAGTTTTGTTGGCTGACAATCTCACCTCTTTTATCTTGGCTTCTTGGAGAAAAGTGGTTCACCTCATCACGCAGCAACATTTGTAACCATAGATCAACTTCAGCTGAGTAGGACAGGAGATTTGAGAGATCAACAATATTTACGTCCTCCAACTTAATGACTGTAGGAGAGGTCCAGATTAGCACCCAGCGGGGGGAAGGCCCACAGGACAGAGAGCAGTGCGGGTGCCAGAAAGCAGAGAGCCCATGCGGGGAAGGTGCATGGAGAGCAGACTGCCCAAGTCCTGCTCTTCACCACGCTGCTTGTTCAGTGTTATTGATGCCATCGTCACACAGAGATTATACTGTGAACCCCTTCTCCCACTCACAAATGTCAAATCCTTTTCCTTTTCCAGCTGAGATCACATCCTCTGTCTTGCAGTTACAGCCATTGGAAGAATGCTGTTAGAAAAAAAATGCACATATTGTTGACTGCCTTTAGCTTTTCTTTTAATTTTATCTTACTCTCATCAGCTGCGTTCCTCAAAAATGGAAATAAACACATTCACACCCTCCATCCTCCCATAGACTGCCAGTGGTCTACTATGCAGAGTTTTGGAATCTCTATGCTGGAGTTCATCTTGGAGTCTGTAGCAGTTTGACCTCTTACCCGATGTAAGAGGCTTTTTTTTTTTTTTTTCACAAAAGCTTAACTAGAATGTCCCAATTTACTCTGAATTGACACGGTAGGCAAGGAAGTGATACTTAGCCTGTCGTAACACACACTTCAGCAAGACCAGCTAGTACATCGTAAAGCACCACTTGCCTTATCTGCGCTGGAACAAGTCACCCTGAATGCACTAACCATTCTAACAAAAATAGTCCAGACTTATCTCAGAATGTGCAGGGGGAACTCTCACACATTGTAATGGAAGGGCACAGGGGCTGAAACTTTGACAATGATTTAATCTGAGCCACACATTTCACAAGGTTATAGTTTAAGAGCAAATAAGCAAAACCAGATGATTTTAACAGTTCCATGAAAAGTAGCTTCCCAATTTGTTCAACTTCTGATCTTCACTTAATGGGCTGTCCTGCTTTTTTTTTTTTAGCACTCCAGTGGCAATATAGTCTGCTGTGAAAGATAAGACCTATACTAGCAATGCAAACAAGCAGCGAAGAAATAGCTAATAGCTTTGACTACAACTTTTAAGTCTTCTTCATATATCACAAACAAGCACCACAAAAATAAAACCAAACAAACAAAAAAACTCACAACATCTTGAATGCTGTGATTTTTATATCATCCAAAGAACAGGGGAAAAGCCTGATTACAGTTTTAAAAGTCTTGGTACTACTGAAAATACAGCAAAAGGTTCCTCGTGAAGCTACGCTGTAGGCACAGGCTCAGTGGCTTCATTTACAAGAAGCCTTCAAATCTCTGTAGATCTCTGTGCCCACTGTTCACGCTGACAGATCTATTGCTGCCCCAAAACAGTGAAGGTTAGCAGTGCAACTGGAAATACGGTGCCTCGAGAAAAGTTTCTGTCTATGGGGGTGTTCTTGGGAAGACAATGGTCCTCTCTGTCCCTTCACTAGCACCTTTGTAAAGTGGAGGTATTGCTGGTCTAATGGGTGAGGGGTTTGCAGTTTAATTAATGTGTAAGGTCTTAGAAAATGTTCTCGGTCTGTGACCTACAGGCTCCTGCTACCTTTACCAATAAAAAGTTGAGGAAAAGTCATTTGCAGATCTCTGCGTATGGAAATTCTAAAGGGGGCCATGCTTCTCACAGGAAATTTGTAGGTGTCCACAAATCAGAAAAAGACTGAAAAAAAAGTGGCTTAGAACTCATCTGTTCAGATGAAAGGGACTGCTGAAGACTGAAGTGTAGGTATGTATTAATATACCATGATATTGCAACTAAAAGCATTATACAGCAGCACAATGTTATAAAATAGTTCTATCCATTTAGTCTCATGGGGTATAGCAATAAAAACATAAGAAATCAAGCCAGACTGAGCTGTTTACTTTTTAGCTCTTGGTTTCTGAAAAATGTTTTATTTGCAATAAGTGGTTGTTAATCTTTTTAACAATTATATCCTTGGAATTTTTAATCAGAGATGGAAAACAGCTCCACATACAGACTTGACTTAAGAGTAATAGCTGTGTATGATGGAGGAAGCACTGAAGTCATGTAGGACATCTTAATATGAATACATGTATTAGAAAATATTGCATAGATGTAATGTAGCCCCCAAGTGTAAGACTCACACACACTCTCTCCTCCTCCCTCCCGTTCTCTTTCTTTCTCTCTTCAACTTATAGTCTCTCCCCACATTTGCTAAAATTAAAAATAAATCTGCTTGTTGCTAGACCTATATGAAAGCCAAAAAAATTTTCAAAATTGTGAGGTCTAGCACAAGAGAATGAGTGCATTTTGGGGGAGGGAGATACTAGGATTTTTTTTATATCAGCAAAAAATATTGGAGGTAGATATCTGTGCAGTTGCTGAGCTTTTGTGTTCTGGGGCTAGGAGACTTGAATATTATTAAGGGATCAGTCGCAAAGTGCATCAATCTGGCATGTACTAGAGCCAGATATTTATTTGCCAGGAACTGGAAAAAAAAAAAAAATCTCAGCAGGCTCACAGTTGAAGAATGGTGGACATTGCTTTGATTCAAGAAAGCCCTGGCACAGATATCTTCCTGGATATGGATAACATAATGGACTTTGGGGAACATATTAAGTCACCCCCCCATGACTTAGTAGCAGCTCTGGATGTGAATTATACAACTCTGGATTGATATGTTAAGGACTTAACAATTTCTGTCTGCAGCATTTCCAACCTCTAAGTAAAGTCTTGGGTTACTTTTTTTTCTTTTGGTTTGATGGCCAGTTATGCTATGCTATGTAATTCCTTTTTAAAAGCCTGCAAATAGAAGAAAGTACAAATGAAAAAGAGGGTGGGGAGAGTGATTGTGAGTGAGTACGCGTGGAGTACTGCATTTAATGTTCCTCTAGAAAAAAGTCACCCTTGAAGGCTTGGCTTATTTATTTATACTGTTTGTTTATAAGATCCAGGAATGCTTGTTTGTTTTCAGCATTAAATAATTTTTGCAGTGACTTCAAATGAAAATAAGTGTGCACTAAAACCAGAAAATCAACAGGGATCTCACTGCTGCACTGAGAGGCCCATTCAGACTCACAACAACCCAGCACCCAAGAGCTCATTAGAGATTCACAAGGAGCAAACTGCTTGATTGGCTCTGCTCTGCCTGAATTTGGCGTGGTTTTCCTGGAATTCAGCTGAAAAATACAGGTGTATGCAACAAATATGTTGGTTTTTTAATACCTGACATCGGCTGGGTACTGATGCTGAACGGCAGGTGTTGGCAGTTAGGGTGAGTGAAGACATTGGAGACTTTTCCTGGCTCTGTTTGTTTTTAGTATCAGAATTTTTTTCTTGATGACGGGACTTGGTTTTGATTACTTGAGTTTGATCATGTGTGTTCATAGTGAACACTACCTCTTTATTTCCTCATAAAACCAAAGTGCTTTCATTCTTACTCAGTGTGATATGCATAAGGTAATGGAAGGCCACATTACTTTCTGTAGTATCTTTTGTAGAAAATAATTTCAACAACAGATAAAGAGAATAGAATGAATAAAGAAGGATTACAGGCTCCACATGGTGTGTACAACAGGGACAACTTCTTTATATTGCTCTGCGGATACTTTGCCTTCTATTCATGGGCCATTATTTCTGATTTCATCCCACGCAGACCATCTCTTAGTCAGAATTGCATAACATATGAAAAATATACTACTTGTTTATGTCACAAAGTAGCATTAGTAAAATGCTAATATATTTTAAACTTAAACCCTTTGTCCTCTTTTCCTCCAACAAAGATCCAGGCTTCCTGTAGGAGCGTTGCGAAGTGAAGGCTTGGAGTTGGCATGACGTGACAGGACAGCTCCCAAACAGAACATCCATCCGTGCCCCACAGACCACTGGGTTTCAGAAGCTGTGTTTTTATAGCAATAGGAAAAAAAGCTCTATTTACAGATGACTTTTTAAAAGAGATGATTGAGATCCTGGGGAAGATACGTGAAGATATTGAAGTGATGATAGGAGCTTCTGCTAGAAAAGCAATTGTTCAAAGAATGGCATATATTTTTGGAGGGAAAGAAGTAGGAATGGAATTATGGGTACAGAGAGCGTAGGAGAAGAAATCTTGGCATTTTACATTTTAGGCTTCCAGACAACTTCCAGACAGGTATGATTTACCTGTGATGACTTCCTATCAGCATCAGGGAAAAAACAGTATGATGTGCCAGACAATAATTACGAGATTTATTCTGCATGATTGCGCATGTATCAGTAAAGGGCTCCAAATGATATCATGACCGATTGCAGTGACATAGGCAACACACAGCCTATGAGCAGTGTGATTGTGCTCACAAAAACACTGGACACGCAACTTCCATCACTAGCCCCTGGCTGCCATTGTTGGTTGAAAAAAAATCAGACAACGTTTCTTTTTAAAGCAGTCTCTCGTTTTCCATCACTCCACCTGGTCTTCCTTCTGAAACACCTGGTCCATGGGGATGCAAGCATCAAGAGGGATGTAATGGTCTTTCATGAGAATTCTCTTTAAGGTTTTCAGGACTAATACCCATAATTTACATTAAGAAGACAAAGAACTATAATGGATGCTTATAAATTCTGTCAGCAACGAGGAAATCTGTTAGCAGCTGAAAGTAACTACCTGACATTTTAAAAAGCAGCAGTTTTCTGTCTTGTTCTGTCACAGGGTCACTGAAAGTCAGAATCTGAAAGACCTTATCCAAGTAGATTTTCCCCAGCATCCTGGAGCCACGTGGGCCAAGAGGGATGGTTAGCGAGTCGGATAATCCTCCCCTCCACACATTATGCAGCCAGGGAGAAGGGCAAGCGTTCCAGTGGGAGGGACATCGCCAGGCAGCCTTTGCGGAGGTGGCTTTTCTGGTAATAAGAATGAATTGGAGAACAAAGTGCAGCACCTGCAATAATGAGTCTTTTAAACCATTGTCTAAACATTCTTCTCAGCCTTCTAAAAACATAATGTTTTAGTTTAAGCCAAACAACATTGTGCCGTTCAGCACAATATGTCTGAGGAAGAAAGCCGTGTATTCTTGCATTTGTATTTTTTTTTCTCTTTTTGGCAGATAATTCCATTTTTTATTTGATTTAAGAACATGTTATGAAAGGGCCAATCCTTACAATAAAAGAACAAGTCCTGCAAACCTTCACACATGTGATTTTAATAGGTGTAGATATGTGAATAAGGATTAGTAACACTCAGCCCTTGCTTAGCATTAGTGTGTGGGCTCGAGTTATGTTCTTGCTGTGAATTGGCAATGAGACGCAAAGCCTTTCGCCTCTAGGGCTGTGGTTCAAATGCAGCCTGGGTCATTGGTGGCTCTACACAAAACGAGGGGGCTGTTTCAGTCCAATTTCACCCTCTCCCTGTTAAAAGACAGCAAAGAATTCAAGGTCACAGTGATCTCAGAGTCTCTCATCTTATTATGAATTGCTATTTTTCACTTACTATGCTATACTATAGAGCCTGGAGACTTCTGCCAAGCGTGGGGCCCGTTACACTAGTTACTGCGAAAACACATGCAGCTCCACTTATTTATAAACAGGAGACAGGGCAGGCAATGAGTGGAAGAAGGAGGCAGGCACAAAGAAATGAAGTGACTTGCCCAGAGGACAGTAGCAATGCCCAGAGCAGAGCCCACCTTTCCTCACAACCAGACCACTCTGCTTCCTTCTTCATGGACAGCTGCAGGTAAAACTGTGGGAAACGTGTCCTTGGACTTTTGCTTTCCAGCAGGTAGCCTGCATGACTGTCAACCTAGCAGTTTTTATGGTATTTTTTTAGTAAGGTGGGGATAATATAAAACAAAGTGTATGACAGATGAAATGCATTAGCCCCAACAATATTAATGGATGATAATATATACGGTAGATCATTTTATCACACCATTTACATGTAAGTTTGTTTGGTGTATTATCTTTGACACAGTGGAAGATTCATAGATCAAGAGAATTGGTGTAACCCAATTTCATATGTTTTGTTGGATCTTCGAACAAAAGTGGATACATTTTGAGTATACATTAAGCAAGTGCTGCATGAAGAACTTCCTTACGACACCTGGCACCTACTTTTATGGCTTATTTTGTCAGATTGTTTCTGCTATTCAAAGATTAATTTTCCCACTTGCTGAATTTGTTAAATCTTTGAACATTTCAGCCAACGAAGAGGTTTTCAGATCTGAGTTTTCTCAGGATTAAACACTTCAGTAGCAGAAAAAACACTACTCAGTCAATACAGACAGACTTGTTTGAAATCTAGCGTTTGCTAAACAGGAAAGGTTAAACTTTTTATAAAGAAGAGTCCAAAATTAAATGTGCTCTGACTTTCAAACACACCAACTGTAACTAAATGGGTATTGAGCTCATGCACTTACGAAAATGCTCTTTTATCCTGATTATAAATTTAAAGCAAATGTTGACTTATCACATATAAGATTTGAAATCAAGGTATATGGTGTTCCCTACTGCAGGAGAAAGCTCTTCACAGATGTGACACCCCTTCCTAAGGAGGAAGATGCCATCCTTGCAACAGTTTCTTGGAGGTCAGCCCATCCATTTGCTCTACCAGATAGCTCTCTGCAGGCCACTGAGTGGGAATCTCCATTCAAGTACGTCCCCCTATCCATTGCAGGACTTCTCCGTAACACACGCACATCCTTATGCTGGACTCAGCTTGTCATTTCACACCATTTTTATCAGTCGCTTCCCTTGGCAATGATAATTCGTATAAAGCAAACTTCCCTGGGACTTTCTGTGTGCTTAAATTAGAGATGAGGTGTTAGCGTCCTCAAGGCATTCCTAGGCCCATGTTGTACTGAATGGCACAATTGAAAACCAGCACAACTGCAGGATAAACCAAAGCGCCAGATCCAAAATCCCACCGGTGAGGCACACAATGATTTGGATTAAACCCAAGCTTTGTACTGTGTGCCTAGTAGAAAATCCTGCAAGCTAACTCTAATCGGCCAGACTTGATGACATCCCAAACCATGACTCAAACATCCACAAGCTTTTGCTAAGTTTTGTACAGTCCTTTCCCAGTATATTGGAATTTTGGCTGTTCTTAACCCGAAAGCAGGACTGTAGTGGAATATACCTGGCAGGGTTTTGTTTCTCTGAGACTTCCAGGCTAGTCTGGAAAACCTCAAAGCCTCAAATACTAATTTGGGACTAGACTCTGCCTCTTTCCAGGAGGTGTAGCAGAAGGCACTGGGTTGGGAGAGGAAGGGTGAGCAGGGCTCGTGGTAGGGCTGGTGCCCGATGTAGCAGTGGGAAGACTGGCTGCCCTCCTGACTTGGCTCTGCCTCAGGAGCACAAATGAGCCTGCTCATAATTAGGGACGAGCCTCCAAACTTCTTAAAGTTCACTCATTTAAAAAAACCCCAGACTTTAAAAATAAAATAAAGCCCAGACAAATGAACAAAAAAGGCAAGAGAAATGCTTAAAGAAAATGAAAGGAATAAAGAATTTTTTAAAGCTATATCCCTCTTACTTTTATTTCTCCTGAATGAAGTGCTATTTCTTGATCCTCAAGATCCCCCTTCTTTAATGAGGTAAAACATCAGATTATGAAGAACATTTTTTAATGAGAATTCAGGGACATTCTGAGTTGGTTGAGAAGTATGAAAGTGTTTAACCTCAGTTCAATGGACTGCCCTTTATTAACATTTTTCTTCTAGTGCCACTCACATAACTGCCCTTTCACAAGCCCCGTCTCAACCATTTGGTACTTGCAACTTGGTTTTAGCCAGAGGGTGCATTGCAGAATACAAATCAATCATTGGCCTTATTTCTTGTGACTAAAGGATTTCATAGACAGTATCTTTGTAGATAGAGCTACCTCTAAGGAAATAGGGCTTAATGATTAAAATGTGGCCATTTTTCTCTCCATTCAGCAGTAAAAGTCTACCAGAAGAAGAGTTCAGGAGCCATTCAGTGAGTGATATGGCATTAACAGTGCAGCACACCTCAGCTCAACTGAGCACATGCACATGTAAACCACATTGCTATCAAACACCGTACCTTGTCAAAGATTAAACATGTCTTTAGGGAATGGGAATGGTGCCATGCTAACACCTTAGCACTACAGGCCAAGCGGCAGGACAGTTGGCTTCCCCATCAGTTTGTCACGAACCCGTCTTGGAAACATTCTCCTAGAAATATGAGAGCGTCCCTGTCTTGGGTTCCTGTCCATCAGTTGCTCTGGGTAAGCTGCCAGTGTACCGCTTATTGCCAATTCTAGCGGTGCTTTTGTCGTGTGGACACTTGCCCACTAGGAAATGGCTTGAAGCCACTCATGTACTTTAAATATGCCATTGTCTAAGCTCCAAGTGCTAATGATAGTTAATGACATCGAGTCTGGCCCGACCTGGAGTCTTGTAGGAACTGTATCCATGCTACCCACTGTTACCTTTGAGTTGATCTGTCCTGCCTCTCCACGTGCAACATTTGTAGTACACCTTCTTAATGCAAGAGGAATATATTTGTATTTATACATTGCACAAAGGAAGCAGAGCCACAGCTAGAACAGAGGGTAGCAACAATGTTTATGTTTTAACTAAGGAAATGAAGGTGAACTCGGTGAAAAAAACTGATGGGATTTTGTTATTCATGTGGGACAGCGGAGACTTATCCCAGAGACTCACATTCAATCAACTGCATTAATCTGGATTCCTGACCGTTGGAGAGTAGAGAGCAGATACCAGGTGCACCTCTGATGTTGAAGAGATGGCACTTCCAGACCATTGTGCAAATTTTAGACCAACAATTTTGATGGTAAGACGCAAATTATCAGGCAGAGTGATGAGAAATTCTGCAACCCATTGGACATACACTAAACTCTGTCCCTCAGCCATGGGGCACAGAAGCACTTTTTTAAAGAAAAGGCTTTTCTTACGGGGCTCTTCCCTTGCCAATCTCCTGTTGCCAACATTCATTAACATCCCAGTGCAGATGCACTGTACCTGGTACATTTGGATGCACAGCCAGTGCTCACCCTGCTTGGGCACACCAGAAACACTCAAAAGCAGCCAAGAAAAAGAAGGAGAAAGAATGCCCATTAGGGGACACAATGTAAGAGTTCCAGGTTCCCATAGAGCAGCACCAAGTTTTGAGGTTGAATCCTTGTGTTTCTATCTCATGTCTTGTTTTACAGACATCGGTACAGACAGATTTGCAACACTTGGCAGGGCAGAAGAAGTCAGTGGATTTCTGACCTCCTTCATGTCAGTGTGAGTTTTGCTGGTGGCATTCATGGAGCCAAGATTTCATTCCATTTTAGTATTGGATTAACTGAGGTTCATAAGGTAACACATTTGCAAATAAATGCAACGCATTACCCTCTGTTTTTCTAGGTGTTTTAGCGACACATGGTCTCAAAGCATTATAGCAGGAATACAAGATTTAGGCCTTGCAGACTTTAACAAATGCTGTGGGAACAAATGCAGCAATAAGCACAGCTTATGAGAAATGCAAACCAGGTTAACAATAACTGTCTTTATCAGAAGAGAAGACCGATCTGGAAGCATGCATGAATATCAGCTATGGGAACTGGAGGCAATCTTGCAGTCTTGAATATGTACAGTACTCTGCTAAGAGGAATTTTAGCATGACATAAAAAAGCTGAGTTTTTCTGTTAATTTATTTTGTTGTTTTCAGTTATTCATCTGAACTGCATAATTCATTTTTTTTAGTAGTCATGCAGTTTGTTGGGCAGTTCTTCTGCCTAAACCTTAGGGTAGTGTACAATGAATTGACACACACACACATATGCACCCACAAATCACGCAAAAAAACACAAAGAAAGTTTGAAGTAAATAAGTCAAGGAGGAAACTGGCCTCACCTCCACGATTCGATCTTTCACTGCTGTGTCTTAAATGATACAAAAAGGGAGACACAAGCTCTCGTTCTTAGAACCAGCAGAATGCTTCACACGAACAATTTTGAGATTTTTTTGTTCACTTCAGAGTTCTCTCATTTTAGCAGTAAAAAGAAAGGATGGTTTGCTTTTGCCATTCATGTATGACATTATTTTACAGCACACAACTAGCTGGATGCAGACTCTAGCAGATGCATGAGAAGCTGTTCATTACCACAATGCAAAAGTTTAAACAATCATAACTTGGCAAAATCTCTTGGTCCAGGTCTCATTATCCTGGGAGTTCAAATTCCCCTAGAAGCACCTTGTTGAAGCAGACAGCTTGCGTCTTCCAGTACATCAGCTCTTCCTTTGTACAAAGAATGTTACAGGGGAACGATTAGATGGAGGAGGATTTTTCAGCTAAGAAAAGAACTGACAGAGAGAGGAAGTTACAGTAGAATATAAAATCATGAATGGCACAGGAAAGGTGAATAATGAACTGCTGTTTCATTTGCTGCCCGTAGTTCTTGCACAAGAGATGAGCAAGTAGCAAGTTCACAACAAACAGCAAGTGTTTGGTGACACTCCTTCACAGACTAGATTAAGTCATGAAACTCCTTGCCATAGGATTTTGTGAGTGCCAGAAGTTTGCACAGATTAAAAAAGAGACTAGATAAAATATTGAAATTAAAAACATTAAAAGATTAATGTACCAGTAAATATTGGTATGACACTTCTGGCTTGGGAAGACCTGAACTGCCAGTTGCTGGCAGCTGAGTGAATAAACTTGGGATATATAAATGCCACGATACATTTGCCCTGTTCTTGTGCCCTTATCTGGGCACCTGGTGTAGCAAGAACTCAGACCTTTGGCCTGACCCTGCTGGGCTGGTCTCATGTTTGCATCTCTGCCTTGTTTGTGCTTATCTGCAGACCACTGGTAAACTTCTGTACAGCTTCCCCCCAAATATCTTTTAAGGGCTTTAAAGTATCAAGAACTTTTACCTAGCAATTTGTGCAGATTTTCTGAACTTTAGAAGAAGCTATAAGTTATGACATTTGCTGAGGAACACAGTTCATAAGAAACAGAGTCAAGCAGACCTAAGTATCGTAAGTGTGTGTATGTGTGTGCATGAGAGAAAGAGGGAGAGAAAAAAATGTGCATGTGAAAGTAACTTTGTGCATAAACCAGATATTTTCCATAACATATGTTGATGAATTGAATTCCATTAATTTATAAACTATATTCAGAGCTGGTAGAATTTTGTAGCGTTTCATGGCCAAATTCTGTGAAAGGACTGGGAAAAATCTGTTCCAATTTATTTTACACTCCGCAGTGATTTTCTAACTAACCGTGTGTGAATTATTATATTTCGACCTGTATATAAAGCACTGAGCACTTTGGCCCCAGCCCAGCAAAGCAGTTAAAGGAAAAAAAAAATTCACAAAGACTGTTTGCATTCTTAAAGTTAAGCATGTGCTTAAGGGCTTTGCTAGATCATAACCAAAGATCTCAGGAGCAGTTGGCAAGACTGATACCACAGAGAATAGAAGAAGAGGAAAACAGCAAGAAAGATGTCAATAGATATATCGACATGAATTTGGAATGGTGCTTAACATTTGAGCGCATTAAGAAAAAAGAGATCTAAAAAGCCCAAGAAATGTATTTGAGAGAGTGTGTTGACTTTAAAAAAAAATACTGCTTTCTAACAGCCATATATCAAACACTGACTTTCAAGGGAGAGAAACATTGCAACATATGGTACACCATTCTCATATTATTTTGCTATGTGCAACACCGCAGCAATTTTTAGCACACAAAATGTTAATCTCAGTCTCATTCTAAAGCACGTGCAGATCACATCATCACTGAATGAGCACCTCTGGAGATTGTCCACTCCAACAGCCTTGGTTCAGAGCAGGGTCAGGTATAGCAGGTTGCCCAGAGGGTTGGCTGTTTCCAGGGATGAAGATGCTATAGGCTCTCTCAACAATTTGTTCCAGTGTCTGACCACCCTCACAAAGAGCTTGGCATCTTCTCCTTCCAGTGGTACAAAGCTCTTGTCTGCAGTCTCATAAATGATTAGAACTTCTTCCTATGCACATCCTCTGCTTTACAACAACTAGATCCCAAGCCTTCCAAAGGATTAGCCACAGAATTGAAAAACAACAGACATAAATGTATGTGCTTTCAGGACTTTAATTGGCAAGGTCTAGTAAGTTGGTCAAAGTTGTAGTATAAATGGAAAAAATTTCAAACTATGTTGTCAGTCTCATAAATGATTAGAACTTCTTCCTATGCACATCCTCTGCTTTACAACAACTAGATCCCAAGCCTTCCAAAGGATTAGCCACAGAATTGAAAAACAACAGACATAAATGTATGTGCTTTCAGGACTTTAATTGGCAAGGTCTAGTAAGTTGGTCAAAGTTGTAGTATAAATGGAAAAAATTTCAAACTATGTTGTACTGTAGTGCTCACAAATTCATTACACAAATATCACAATGTATGTGTACATTTTTTTTACCCTTGAAATTTAGGGAATTATGGTTCTTAATCATGTGGCAGTTTTGAAAAATCTCCATTTTTGTCTGTGACACTTGAGGGCTTTCAATGACTCACTCACATTCTGCTCCCCTTAAACTTAAGTGCATTTTCTCACTGATTTCCGTGACAGCCATAATTTCACTTTCTTTTCAAAAGTACAAAGCTCCAATGCTGGTAAATTGTGTAAGGATAAGATTGGTGAGCAGTGAAACACATGAAGGCAAAGGTGCATGATAAAATGTTTTATGTGTGGCTTTGCAATTATTACACAGAGAGCATTTTGATATGTGCATTATGTGTAGTAACTCAGTACCTATGTGTGTAATGCATAATTTTTTACTTAGTAGTTTATCTTCCAAAGCTGTATTGCATTTTTCAATGAGTCAGCTGATTACAGTGAGTCCTGCAATTTGTGAAGCAAATTAATTTATGTATTAAGACATGAAATGTACTGCATTCATTTATGTGTCTCCATTTATTTATGATAATACTTCACAGGAGATGAGTGAATATTCTATAATAACTTTCAAGAGGTCAGTGTAGTCTTAATAATAGTGTCTTCACTCTGCATAGACTAGTAAATCTTTGCTGAGGGGCGAAGTGGCTGGGGTTTGTATGCTCATCCTGACCTGCGTGGATTAGTGAAGTGCAAAGGTTCCAGTGAATGTGTATGTACAAACATACATCTACAGCGACCTCCAGGGCATGCTTAAAGCTCATCTGTTTCCCTCAAGGATCTGAAAAGATGGGGAGGAGGATTAAAAAAGTGGTAAACGGATAGAAAAAGAGGACTCTCAACTTCTAATTTGCTGGTCTTGTTAGTAAGAGAGGAATTGCTTTTGTTTAGTTAGCGTGAAGCCGCTGTGGGGTATTTGCATCTTTTGCTAAAGTAAGGCATCTAGAAAGTGAATGGAAAAGTCATTCTTTTGGTTCTGTGCAAATTTAAAGACAGAAAACAATTGATCTGTCCTCAAGTCCACAGCTACCTAAAGAAGGGAAACAAAGTAGTGTCTGTATTGTACGTAAGTGGCTACAATATGATTTTAAAGTGGAATTAGGCCAACTTGACTTGACACCTTCCCTCTTTCTCTACTGGTGCCAGCTTTTCAAAAGATTTCAAGCACCCATAATCTATGCCATCTTTTCAGAGCAGTCCAGCTGCTACCAGAGGGGCCATGGCCATCCGTCTCGGCAGTAGTGCTGGTTCGCAATGTTTTGGTGGGATCACACAGCACAGCAGAGGAGCATGGACTTTTGGTGGATGACTGAGCTGACCTCAGAGGGTTTTTCTAACACCACCTTTCCTTCCTGTGCACCACGTCCCTTGCATCAGGCTCAGCGCTTCTTTGAAACAGCCCACCACAGGGGAGAAAACTCAACTGGCAAAAAATGTGAATAGTTTTCCAGTGGTTGAGTGAGCTGAACTGCCTGACTGAAGAGTGAGAAGGGAGGGGGAAGAAAGGAGAGAGCAGCAAGCCACTATGTTAGAGCCATTTTCTCTTGAAGTCTTATCCTAAGAAAGAAACTCTAGGTAAGTATACCTGCAGGCAATGAAACTCACGTCTGTTTTTCTCAAGTGCTCAAGCTTCTGCAAACTCCCATGGTGACACCTTAACAGTCAGATTCTCAAAAGGACTTAGCTTTCAGTGAGCACCCAGGGTGCTGAGGCCTTTAAAATTTCTGCTCTCTTCCTTTGCTGCCTACTTTGGAAATGAGCTTTTTGTAAAATTCCAGCTTTACTCAATAAGTAAAGCTTCTTAGTTAACTGCACTAGCTGGGGGAAAGGCATGGATCTTTAATACACTCTGCTAGTATTTGCTAGACCAGTCCAGTTTGATTCTAAAGTGTCTCTGCATGAAGGAGGCCAGTGCCTGTAATTCCCTCCGAAGTCGATGCAGAGTGCGGGGCATGAAATACCACAAGATGATGGGTCAGTCTTCAGACCACAGCTAGGACACGCACCTCTTCTCTGAAACATCATTTGTTTCTCTGTTCAAACATCAGTGCTCCAGGCTAGGCAGACCTCCTTTAAAACGTATTCTAACTTTTGATAAAATTGTAAGCACCGTGCTTGAACCCAAGAAGATGTAAAGGCACTCTGTCCAAGGACTCCAGGAAATTATGCAATCTGCAAACCATTTACTACCTGTGTGTTTTACCCTTGGATGTTGCCAAGGTGCTTAACTCTGCTTTATGGACTCCTCGTTAAACTTATCTCATTGTAAAACTGTTTCTTTAGGGAGGGGAAAACGTTTTGACCCTAAAAGATTTAAATCAAAATCCCCGAGGATTTATACGCACCAGGAAGTTGCACCAGTTTGATCTAAACAAACTGATGACGTGAAATTGGGTATGGCAGCCGCGGGGGTCCAGCGCACTCCGCTCTTGCTGGTGTAGTGTTGGCTGATGAAGGCTTCACCATTCCCACCTCCATTTGTGACAGCTGGCAGACAGGGAAATATGTCAGGACCTCAGCCAGCCGCTTGGGTGTAAGATCTGGCATATTATCAAAATCTGCTGAGAAAGGTACTGGAATATAAATTGAGGTACCTAGAAGTAGGACACAGACTCTGTCACGTTGGTGGTTTGACATCTTCTGACAAAATATCAACAGGCCACGAGACAGGGAGACATTTTAGTGTGGTTTAGCTGAGGAAAGAACATCCTTAGAGGCAGCCATGCGTCATGGGTGATGAGTCTGCCTCTGGCAGGGTGGGGGCTTTGGGGTGGCTACAGCTTCTCTCACACCCAGCCACCCCAGGCTCCACACTTTCTCCTCTTTGTTTGCCCTTGTGTTTTTGAGGGCTGCACGGAGAGAGGAGAGCCCATAGGTGAAAAGGCAGCATTTACAAGGAAGCTATTGGACATAACATGTTGAGGCTTGGCCTCCAGCACCCTGCTTGCAGCCCTTGCCTCCTCTCTCTGCCTCCATGCACTCAATGTCCTCCTTTTCCTTGCTCATTAACACTCACTGACTTGGTAATGAGCATTAATCTGTCATTTAGAGCAGACAAAAGAAGAGTGTACTGGAGAGTGGGAGGAGTGGGACAGGGAGGAAAAAGCACTGCTCAGCTCTTTGGCCTTAAAAGCTCTTCCTGGACAGCTGATGACTTCAAGTTTGGGATGGTGCTCCAAGCTTCCCAACCAGCTCCCAGCCCAGGCAGGGAGGTTGACTGCTGACTGCTGCTCCAAATCTCGCCCTTGGGGGTGAGGAGCAGAGTCTGCCCCCATCACCTCCAGTTTTGACCTACCAAGTCTCTTGGTCATGGAGCTGGTTTCCCGGGCTGGTGGGGATGTGTTGGTGGGAAGGGCGGTCCCCACTGAGCTGTCCTTGTTGAGCTGTGGCACCCAGACGTCCCTGCTCCAGGGCTGAGCATATAGCCAAAAGCACTATAAAATGCATATGCATCCTCAATTTTGCATGAAAAAACTCAGCGTTGTGAAATTAGCTCTTCAAAATATGATCCAACAGCTCTGTTTGCATGGCCTCAGGCTGATGTTGGCTGGGCCATAAATATCTCACAGCCTTTTGGTATGAGACCAGCCTAACCCATGGGCATGCTGGAGCCTGCTTTGGGGAGGAGGGGGATGTCTTCATTCCAGGCATTGCAAACCAGCCCAGCTCCCCGCTATCTGGACTTGCTGCTTCCTTCCTACTGTTAATTTGTTCCTTCCTCTAGCTGATTTGTACCTTGATTTTCCTGCTATCTTTAACACAAATTCATTGTGTTTTCTGTTACAGAATGGTGTTTAAAGATCAGTTCCTGGACTGACATTAGCCAGTGAATATCCAAATGGGATACTTTGGTCTTTCCTTCAAGGCTCTGGGTTTGAAAAATTAGCTCATTATTTTTTTTCAGTTGGAAATCGTGGAGGATAATGCAATATGGTCACAGCACTCGTGGATGGATATCCCTGTCTGGGGGAAAAGAGGGATGAAGAGGAGACTTCTGATCTCGACTTTCCATTGAGAAAGATTCAGCAAAGACACATGATTAGAGCACTTAACTGGAGAAGCAGTTTTAACCTACAGTTAAGAATATTTTTGACATATTATTTCGATATAGTTAACCAAGACTAAACTGTGTCAAGAAAATGGAGCAAAAAAGGTAAGTGTAAAATGGGAATGAAGACAACTTGGAGAGCATGGCAGGGAAGCAGGCTGAGGGGGCAGGTAAGCCCAAACTCTGTCCAGGCAGTGACCACCCCAGTAACTTGATCAGGGGACAGAACACAATTAAAAATCTTCCACTGGATCCTTTATGGGAAGGTGTGAATAAGAGAGAATAGCATTTCCTGACCGCACCGATTCCTGTGAACCTGTGTGGTCTTAAACTCATTTATATGGAGCGCTGCAAGCAGCATAACCTGAATTAATGCTATGAGACAGAAATGAAGCCACTAATAGACAAAAGGAAGCATGAGTCTAATGGTTCAAACACAGTGCTGGAGAGTCAGGAGACCAGAGCAGTTTTACTCTATTTAGCTACTGACTCATCTTGAGACACTGCGAGGAATTCACTTGTATCAAAACAGTTGGTGCTTTTGGCTTGGGGACCATTTTTCTGAAGTTACGGCCGGTTTGAGCATTCCGACCTGAGATCCAATGCGCTGCGGCCGGCCCATCTGGAGGCTATGAGCATTCACTCATTCATGCTAGCATAGCCCTATGAACCTCTCAGGGGAAAGGGCATAATATTGTAATTTAAATAATTTACTTTAAACCTTGGCTCAATGAGGGATAGCATGGCCATTAAGTAATGGCCTTTGTAATCCAGCAAGCCTTTCCTGCCCTTCCCTGTGACGGAGCCTGTATTTAACACTTCACCTGGCAAAGCACAGAACAATTTTCCCTCACTTGCCCTAACAAGGCAAATCTTTTACTTGCCACACCACAGACGGGCTGGCCACTTAGACTGAGATGGCCCTACAAGGGCTGTACAAAGGATGACTCAGGAAAAACTTTGCTAATCCTGAGAATCTCCATCAGGCAATTCTGCGGCAGCCAAGTATTGCCACCAGTAGCCAGCTTGGGGCTCCTGTCTGCCCATCAGGCCTTCTGTTGCAACGAGCACAAGGTCACACATAGTCATATGTTAAAGGCTTAATTACAAATGAACTGTCAGCTTGTGCAAACCGGTTTTCCTGTAATGCTGTTGAGGAGCATTGGGTTTCCAGGGGTAAGTTGGGTGGATTTGAATCTCTGGCTTCAAAAAAGGCTGTGTTTAAGGGTAAGTTTGGTGCCTGTCATGTTGTCACAGGTGCCACTGAGAGCACTTGGTTTACTTCAAAAAAAGAGGGGTATTTATACAGGCATACAGCTTATACAGTGGTTCATGGGGAAAAAGAAAAGAAGGAAGGAAGAAAAAGATCCAAACCCAAGTCTGTCTTTGTGGATAAACCATTTGCATTTAGAGGTAAGGCAAAACAAGATCTTGCTGGATTCTGACCCAAAGATACCTATTGAAAAGTTTCTTGTGAGGCAGGTTTGTGAGGTATGTGTTGTTGAGAGCAACCAAGATGACTGCAGCCACCAGCTCTGTCCTCCCTGCGTTGTCCGATCATGGGCATAGTCCGGGACATGCTATGGAGGGAATTTACCTACACCACAGCTGGATGCAGCCCCAGCTTATGTCTTTCTCCAGCATTGGGTGCCGATTCCTGTCAGAGAGGGCACTGAATGAAGTATATCCTATCTCAGGCATGATCTGGCTTGGCACTGCCTATATTTTCCTTCAAGCAAAAACTCCCGTTGACATCAGTAGAAGTTTGAATCCAGAGGAAGCTGAATTGCTAGCTAGTTAATCCGATTCAGGCCTTCCTATGTGAAACACAAGGGACTGATGCAGTCCGTCCACCTTGGGAATCACATCTCCTCACACCATGGCTGAACTTGCCCCAAGGTCTACTGTAGAAAAGCTGAGCAAGTCTGAGCCATTTTCACAACATTGGTGAAGTTTCTCATCCTCGAGCAGTCATTATTGCATTGGGTCGTACCCCTGAGGTAAATTATTAATAATAATAATATGTTATTTTTGTTAAACCTGACACCTCCTTTCATCTCAGCCCCATGCTTATCAGGAGCTCTGCAACAACAAAAAAGGAAAATTTTATTTCCACATTTCCATCCCTTCGTCTCATCACGCCACGTCTGCTTTGGGGAGTGAAGAGTAATCTGTGGAAAGCTTTCATGCTCTCAAACCTACCAAAACATGCAATATTAATTGGGATTATTAATTGTATTTACTGCACTAGCAAGTCTAACCTTGTTAAAGGCCAGTGTGAAGATGTGGGATCATTTCTGTCATTTGGAACATCCTGCATGCTACCTCCTCTCAGAAATCAAAAGGAAAATTACCTCACTTTTATTAATCATCCTTTTTCTTACAAGATTTTGCCTTTTGTTTAGCTGCACTTCACAAGGAGAAGGTGTGTTTTCTGTGCTGCTTTGAGATCTTGGCAGTTAATGGAACTCTTTGATTTTTAAATAAGAGTTATTCCTCTGAGTGTACAGTATAAACCTAACAGGCAAGGGACTGTGCCTTTAAGTTCATCAGTTTTCCCAGTGCTGTACTGGAAGGATTGGACTGAAACTTTAAACATTTCTAGCCATACCTAGCATATGTATAATTTATAAGCCACACACCGTTTGCTGTCAAATAGGCGATTGATCTGACTCGGATCTCGTTAATTATCCTCCACATACATTATACGTTAACAGATCTTCAGTATACTGTGTATCAATATTAATAAGATTATAAAACACTATTGATAATTAGGAAGAGAAAGAGACCAGGCCTTTGATTCACTCTGTTACTAACGCCCCTGCATCTCTAGATTAAAAAGAGACCACTTTTCGTTTAATAATATCAGATCAGTACATCCATCTTCTAAAATGCTTTATTAAGAGAAAGCTAAGATTTGCATCCCTATGCAAGGGGCTATTTGAAATTGATTATGGAAGCATCATTGATGTGTGAGAAATTTGTTTCTCTGTCTTGTCTAAAGGGGGTCTAATAGGTGGGAGGGATTTAAGGTGGAGCACTGTACTCTTGGATCTTTGATCAGGAAATTTCTATTTTTCTTTGTCAGGCTATATTTGGTAAGCCAGATTGTCTTGTTTTGGAGGAAATTAAATGGGATGTCATATTACTTCCTTTTAAAAATAACAAGATCTCTGTTATCACACTCCAAAAGAGAACAGTGGAATTAAATAACAATATTTATCTTTAAATTATGTGGGTCTGATTAATTTTTTCATTACTTTTTACAATTCTTCATTTTTTCGCTCTGACCTGCTTTTTATGTTTCCATTAAACTCATTTGCAACAAGCAAACCAGAACTATGAGCTGCCAGTGAGAGCTCTGAAACACTTCATATCCAACTTGAATTAGGCAAACTTTGCTTTCCTAGAAATTTCGTACTAAAGGGGAGGGCAAATCACTGAAGGATAATAGGGACAAAGAGGAACAGAATAAATTCAGGTTGCCACATGACTGGTCCTCCATTGGGATGCTGTATAGCACCATACTGACTTGGAGACCAGCACTGCAGCCAAGCCCAGGTGCTTTTTCTATCACATTAGGAAAATGATTCAACGTTCAAGCATGAGACCTGCTTCTGCCTTGTTGTTGGTGTCCACCGATCACCACAGAAGCCCAGTCATTGTTTTCATTATATTTCAGAGCAGTGTTCCCCAGGTCGACTCGCACAGTGCCAATGCGGCCAGGCAGAGAGTTCCCAGGCTCCCTCCCTGCTCTGGAGCAATTCTGCAGGGCATCCTTCCCGCTGCTGGCACCAGCTCGGCTCCTCTGGGCTGACCAGTGCTAGGAGACCTCATTCCAGCCACCACAGATATTTTAAGCATCATGTCCCACAACCCTATTGAGATGGGATTTCTAAAATATTGTGTTCAGGGCACCAGCAGCTTCTGCATGGGTGCTCATGACGCTGCGCTGAACAACAGGCTGTGGTGGAAGATACTCAGTGTGAGCAGCAAAGGGAAACTGAGGAAAACCACCCTGGCTCAGACAGGGATTTTGCTCAGAGGAAATTCACACATGTATGTCCCTTCAGGTTAGCCCAGTAGATTCTCATTTCCCATGGTAATTCTGCTAAAAACCTGAATAAAAACATCAATTTCTGGCTTCTGGGAAATCTGCCTTATATATAATCTGCCCATTCCCTAGAGCTCTGCGATTTTCAAGCACGCTGGGAATGATCACGGTTCACAGGACTGTGGAAGAGGCTCTGAGACAAGGGAGGTCCCACACTGCCGTATCCAGTGCAAGGTTTTGGGAAAGTCCTTTCATCTGCCTGGGACGTTCATCATACTAGTTGAGGGGTCCCAGGGACTACTTGGGTACAACCGTGGGGTAAAGAGCAAACACCCACAGTACCTAAAATGCTAGTGGGAGCCCCACAGCGCCCATGCCAGCTGGAGCAAGGCCACCAAACAAGGTCGTAACATTTAAACTGCTCAGTTTGCCAGGTCACATTCAGTCTGAAACTGGGGAGGGAGCACTCAGCTGAGACATGCAGGTGAGGGAGCACAGGGAGAGATGATGACCTGCCTGGGGAAGGATGAGCTGCAGCTGGGAGCAGGTACGTAAGCCTAGACTAAAATTTACATACTGAGTACGTAAGCAACATAAAGGGCTTTCTGAGGACCTGAGCTTGCTATAAGAGGAGAGAAACCTGGGAAAATGAGATGAGGCAATGTGATGTCAAAGAAAAGTTCTGGTTTATCCTCTCAGATGGTTGTGCCCTTCTTTTTTCTGGGGAGAGCCTTGAAGGAAACCATAGAAAGAACAGCAAGAGACAACAATGTGAAATGGAGCCTAAAGGCTCAGAAAGGAAAACACAGAATAAATCAATAAAAGTGCAGCGAGATAACACAAAGAACTGTAATTTTACTTCCTGATCCTGGAAGGCATAATGGCTGGCACATTTTCGTGGGAATCCCGCAAGCCGAGCGTGTGGGCTACCAGGGCAGCAGGGCTCACCCGTGCCACGCTCTGGCTAAAAGCTTGCCATGGTTTCTCTCTCCGACAGGCAGCTGGCCCAGATGCACCGTGGAGCAACTTCCTGAGCCAAAGTTCACTTCTGATGGCAGGGCTGTCCCCAGTCACAGCAGGCACGAGCCCTGGGACACTGAAAACCTAGCTGAGCCACAGCACGTCCATTCACACTAGTTTTTGCGTACAGTTCAGGACATAAATAACTTGCTACGTAATTCTGGAGATGCACTGTTGCTGCACGCCATGTATGCTGCATATCCTGTGCGTGAGCACAGCAGCACTCGTGTGCACGAGGATGTTTACAAAAGACAGCAGGGAAGCACCTGAGGTGTAATTTTCTCATGAAGGAGGGAACTCATTCCCTTAGGCCCACAGAAATTTCTTTAATTTCTTACAGTTTAGGAGATGTCCTTACACAAAAAACATAGGGGGAAAGAAAACCTCTTTCAAAAATAACATAGAGAAGTGAAGATATTTACAACACTAAGAAAAAAAGAAGATCCAGTTCAGATTTAAAGCACTGCAAATATCCCAAGTTAATGCATTCGTGCGAACATATTTCCCAACAGAAATCCGAGACAAAGTACCCAGAAATTTGGGGTTCCATCCTATCTTTGCCATTGGCTGTCTAGTGACCACCAGGGCATCATCTGCTCGCTTTTTGTCTCGGCTGCTGTGCATTGCAGAGGCTAAGGAAGCCTGGCGTTCAGACTTTACTCAGTCTCTGATGCTGCACCACAGAAATCTTCAACTGGCTTGAACCAGGAAACAACGGCCAGGAGAAATCTCTCGGTCTAACAGTTCGATGTATGGGACAAACACATGCTGACAACACGATGAAATGCTTGTCTACCACCTTGTGCAAATGAAAGAGCCTTTGATGTAACCAGGGTCATAGCTGAGGCTGCCAGCATAAGAGGCAAAACATTTTGCTGGCCAATCTTATCCACAGGGCTGAATGGGTGTTGAAACTGTACTAGCCCGAGTCAGGTCCTGTCAGCTTTGGGCTCAAATGTGTTATAGGAAGAGCATGGAAAAGCTTGCTTCCTCCATGGCTGTACTGTCCGTAGCTGTGCAAAAGCCTTCTGCCTCTCCAGCTGTCGGACTGGGGCTATTCATTAAGAATCAAAAGAGGAAGGGGAGGAGAAAATGTGTACAATTCTCAATATCATTGGAGCACATGCTGAAAATGAGATCCTTGGAGGCAATGGCAGCAGCCTGTGTTTACTCAAATTAGGGCAGTGGTTTAATGCATCAGAGCCTTTAGGACGGATCGTGACAATTTATGGTGTGGAACCATTATGGTGGAAATGATGGGAAGGATCCATCATCACAGAGATGGTGCTCCAGGTGTCGGTGTAGCCCGGAGCAATTATTACATGGCCCCTTGACATGGTACCTCCAAACAGCTCCATTGTGCCAGGATTTGCATGTTATTAACCTGTTCAGTGCTACTACATCAGAAGGAGTAAAAAACAAAAGGAAAATAGACTATTTTTCAAGTCTGGCAACATTTTAATTTCTATCAAAGAAGAACAGTTGCTTTTGTGTTGAGTGGAGAAACCCTGAAGATGAACATGCAGCGTGAATAAAAATAGCAAAACCTTGGTAGTTCTGCACTTAAGAAAAAGAATACCTGGGCCATTTGAAACAATAAGGGTTTGCTCCCAGCTTGAGATTTTGTCTGACAAATTTCAGAGAGAAGTGATTTTTCTCTCCCCTCCTCTAGCCTTGAGACATACTGCAAAAAAATGCATGCACACGAGCCATTGTCACTGGGAATGTACCAGCCTTCCATTAACATTTCTCTCCATAGGATGGCGGTTGGCAGGAGTGCTCATTTTAAAATCCAAAGGCTCATGTCTAGTGCTCCAGCCCTTATTCCCCTGAGTTTTTTCAAGCCACTTGAGCCACTTGTCTGGAGCCTGCTTGCTTTGATCTCCTCCTGCATCGAACGTGTCCGGAGAGATCTCTGCAAGGGGAAAGCATGAATCGAATCGTACGCTCCCATCTCGAATCTTGCCCATTGCAAAGCCATACCAGGAAATTGAGGAAATGTTCCAGGTTTAAGCTTTCTACCCTTAGCCAGAAATTAAAACCCCTTCATTAATCCAATCTTAAATCTCAACTAGCTGCTGCTTAAAGTGGTAATAAATATTTCATACCGATTGTGTTGCGTTCCTTGCTGTGTTTATTAAATGGAGTTTCTCATAATTCCAGTTATTCATTTTAATAGGTCAGGACTTGGCTGTGATTTAAACAGACCACTGAGGAAACAGCCGTGGTTAAACATTGTAACAATATGGATTATTAATTTAATTGGCCAGCTATTACTTGTTTTGACTCTGTGCTAACACATTTAGCTCAGTCTCTTGTGGCCTATAAACCACAAAGGTCATGACTTCAACATTCAGAAGAATGGGAAAAAGAGAATCAGGGCTGAGATTATGAGGAAAAATAGAGAAACGGTGTGGGGAAGACAGAGTGGGGAAGGCTGAGGGCTTGCTGGAGGCAGTGCAGGGCAAAAGGGGATTTATTTAGTAGCTCAGCAATAGAACATCCTCTAAACCACCAGCCAAACTAGCAGTTTCTTTCAGTCCACATCCCTCTGAGGTGATTTCAGACAGTGATTTTTACCTGTAGGTATAATGATGGTATCCCCACACGTTTAATAACACGTTTATTTTATTTATGAATTTTTCTAATATAGTCTAAAATATACCATATGGAGAGCTCACATGTGAATAATCAGCAATAATATTTATAAGTGTGTTTAAGAAGCCAACCAGGCACACCCACCCTGGGTGGTTTTACTGTGCCTTTATTAAAAACAATCTCATGATGCTAGTTAGATACAGTGGGGTGAAAAAGCACATTCCAAAGGGCATGCGAGAAAAAGGGATAGTCAGGAAAAAATGTGGGGTTTATCTTCTGTGCACAGCAAAGGTAGTGCAATTTATACCACAGACTGCTCCACTTGAAAGGGGTCAAATATTTTCATTGATTTTTTATGCAGAACTGTCATTGACTCCTAATAGGAGTTCTGTGCATTGAATAGCAGCAGGATATGACCCCATATTTGTCTTGGCAACTATGTGCACAAATGTGGCGGTGGGCAATGTTTCCATATTCATGCCTGTGCCAAGTGTGTTCAGCGTTCAACTCATACAGGTGCAGAGACCCTACCATGAAGGAAACTGTATAAGTACAAAGAGTAGACAGATATATTAGACAGAGAAGAAAGCAGGTATGAATCTCCATTTTCACTGTTTCTCATCTATTGTGTGCCTTGGAATCTGTAGCTGTTCCTGTAACAAACTGCACAGGCCAGTAAGTTGAAAGAACACAGCCCAAAACCTTTGTCTGCAACTGCAGGCTCCAAACCATGCAGCTAACATGGGAAATGTAGCATGCATGAATATAGCATACATAATCAGTAGTAACAGCTGCCCAGACAAGTTGGTGGAATTCCAGTGCTGTAAGACTTCTTCCATCCTCTCTCTCTTATCCTCCCTGACATAGCTCAACCCTGTTTTCCAAGACATAGGGACACTGGGAAGAAAGACACAGAGAAGTAAAAGGCAAAGGTTTTCTTCAGCCTTGAAAGATTATTCATGGTGTAGAGTAGAGCCTGGTGGAGAAAAATTCTCTGGACTGCTTCTCTCTGGCTTTTTCACCCCTCCTTCTTTTCTGCCTCTCTCCCCCTCTCCCTGACCTAACACTGGCCCTGCTACCAGCCTTTCCTTACTGTGCCATCCATACCATCACTCACACCCCTGTCACGCAGCCACAGTGGGCCCAGCAGCCCAGCTCCCCCACCAGCAGACCCCAGCCCTGCACGAGCTCCCACCTTCCAGCCTAGATTTCCTTGTTTAGGAATCCTCACCATTTTACGATTCTGCCAACTCCTGCCATGTCTCATTAGGCTTCAAACCCACTTGCTTTTTATCATCCTGCCCCCTGTCATGCACCCCAAGCCTCAGCTCCTCTCCAATGGTCTTTATCCCGTCTCTGAGCACCTTCTGCTCCCTCTATACTCAAGATCCAGTTTCCAGATCCAAACCCTCACTTTGCCTAGCTGGCAACACCAGCATCAACAACCTGTAACGCAGCTATCCCCCCATCACCAGTTCAGGATGTATCGGTTTTTTGGTGTGTGTAGCAATACAGACCAAAGCCTAGGACCACACTATATCCTGGCTCTGCGTGGCAGGCAAGAAACTCCAGCCGCTGGTACACAACTACTCACCCACGGAGCCATCCTTAAGCTGCTGCAGGTGCTGTATCTCTAAGTGTGGCTGACAAACAGGGCTTTCTTTTGTGGTGCCTAGCACCAGCAGCCCCTAAGGACGAGATACCCTTCCCTTCTTCTCCCCCACCCCCAGCCCTTGCACACAATACAGTATTTGTCATGGATTTGTTTTGCAGTACATGAAGAGCACAAAAACGCGTGCTCTTTTATGATAAGGTAAGCAGAGTGACCCTGTAACATTCCACATCTGAACTCAGAACGGCATCTGCCTCACAGCTGTCCTTGTAGCAAGCGTTTCAAAAACACAGACGGCAAAAAACAGCAGCAATATCTCATCACCGACGTAGCTGCTTACAGCACAGTCCTCACCGTCTTCCAAATATCCGTGTTTGAGAGGTGACCTACAGCTGTGAAATTTGGATGTGGATTCCAACACCACCCCTTAATTTCAAGGATGTTCCAACATCAGTTTTTTACACAAAGCTTTTTCAGAGTTGCAGGCCAATTGCAAAATTTGTGGCTGGAGCTAGGTTCAGATTCTGAACATCCTGACTCACAAAGATTTCCAAGAGCTTTGGCTTGACTGCAGTATTCATGTTCCCTGTTACTTCAATGCATTGACATATCTTCTAGGAGTCATGGACTAGGAGTCCACAGTGAAAGGCTCTGCACAAACAGAGAATAACAATAAAGAAAAGAGTTTAAAGTTCAGAGTCAAGAGATAGCTACAGAGAAATGTGAAAATGCAGGGAAAG